>NW_025213925.1:20008-24527 GCF_004010195.1 Chiloscyllium plagiosum | reverse complement strand
GCACATTAACACAAACACACAAAACTAACCCTCAGTCTGACTGCACCCCTACATCAGTCTTGACTGTCTCGTGACCCAAACTGACTAATTTTGACTTCGCTCAGGAACCTGCCACGCTCTGCATCCACCATCCTCCTAACCTGCCACTCTCGCCATGTACCTCACCATATGCATACCTTGCCCTTTTGTGAATTCATTCACAAGATGAGAACATTTATCGCCCATCCATAGTTGCCCTCAGGAGGTTAGTAGTGTTCTATCTTTTTGAGGTTGCAGTCCATCCATTCATTCGCTCACTCACTGATTCAGTCATTCATTCAGGCACGCACACACCCTCACGCCACACACCAGAACGAGTTAAGTCTTCTGCTTCCTTTGAGCCTACAGCATATCAACGAAGATATCCAAGGGATGCTACACTTCTCACTTCTCAAGAAGCTAGACTGAAAAGACGTTGCTTTGCAGAAAATCGAAGTATTTAATAAATTCCAAAAGAGGTCATTTGCAAAAGAAGCAAACGTGAAGTGACGTCAAAGTTCTTCACTTAGCAAATAGTTGGTGTATGGAATGTGATGTCTGGGAATATGGTGGAGGCAGGTTCAATCGAGGCATTCAACAAGGCACTGGATGGTCACTTGGATATAAATGATGTGAAATGATATGGGGAGAGAAAAGCAAGAGATTAACACTAGTAATGATGCTCATTTAGAAGGCAGTGCAGGCACAATGGGCCAAATGGTCTCTTTCTGCACTTTTGCACTTCTGTGATTCTGTGTGATATCAGACCTCACCACAGCATAAGACCAGTGATAGTGAATTGACAGCCAGTTCACTTTGTTCTTGTTTCTCTGTTCCATTTCCTTTGGAAATGGAAATTCCATTGAAAGTGAAATTGGGTGAGGTATATCTCCAGTAATGGGTCTTTAGTCAAATATCATTGTTACTTGCCATTTATTAATTGCAGTAGAACCTTCCAATTTGTCCTATTGGATTTTATTTTTACATCAAAGAAGCTCACATTTGACTTTTTCGTGTTTCTTGTAATTTTCGAGACACACATTTTGCATACATTTTGGTTTGACTAAATGCGTTTCTCGCTACTTTTGTTTAGTTTCCAGAGCAATGACCCGGGAGATTCATGAATAAAATTGCATCTGTAGCTCCGAGGAAACCAAACTGCGCAATACAGGGACTGGAGTAAGAAGCAGAATGTGAGATGTTTATAATTACTAGATGTCTGACACTGTACACTTAATAAAACGTGTGCAAGTTTAAGCGTATCAGAAATGACATGAATAACAAACAGTGGAAGTGAAATTGAACAAGAGTGGAGAGGTAAAACAGATGGCATCATACGTGCTAGCTCTTGCAGGCCCACCCAGTAATCAAACTCTGAATTAATTGAAGCTAAAATCCGGCTGAACAAGGTACGGAAGAACCGAGCAATCTCCTATATTCTGTATCTGTACCAGTGAAAGGACTCTCTATGACTGAGGAGCACAAACCGTAAAATATACACACTGCAGGAAGTACCAGGCCTTGTGGCATTGTATTTGACATTGTCTGACAATGTACTGTATCGGTAATAATTAAAAAGCACTGCATGTTATTAATATCAAAAACACTTTATTCACAGTATTCAGTGAGAATGAAAAATACGCTACATTACAATTGGTAAAACTAGTATAGTATTGGTATTGTTAAATATGGTTCACTTTTGTTAGAATTGATCGTACAAATATACTCCTATCAGTAACATGGTTCTTTATAGTGTAAATACTGTACATAGATGCAGCATCCTTGTCCATACTGAATTTTACCCATGCTATCTTTACTGCTTCCCATTGTTTCCCTTATTTGATCCAAGTTCTGGCATGAATGGTGTCAGTATCAGATTCTTGGACCTCTGATCTCATCTCTGCTCTCAGTGCACATTGCGCAGTGATGGATCTGACCCAATTTTTTGATAAATTGTGTCATTTGAGAGTGAAACAACTATCTGTGGCTGTGGGGATTCCAAACCGTAAAATATAGATTCTGAAGTAAGTGCCAGATTGTGAGAGAGTGTGGTTATCTGGCACTGTGATGACGACTGACAGTTGCTATTTCATTAACAACACGACATTATTTTTCATACTAGTAATGACTTATTAGTTAAACTGCCCACTATTTGTAATAGTGATTATATAAATTGAAAGTAAGTACTTCACCAGCAAACGTAGTAGTGGCATTAAACACTATGACAATTTGTATCAGCAAAACTGTCAACAATAAAGGTTTTCTACATTATTGGTAATGTGCAATAGAACTTTTAATCAGCAGTACGTTATAAGTAACAGAGCTTTCATGTATTCCATGGTATTCATGTCAGTAACAGTAATTAAAATATTTTAAATATTCCATAATAAAGTAACGCTGTATATTATTGTGATCAGTGATAGTGTTGTAACGCATTATACATTGTATCACATTGGACGTTATTAACACATAAGTCCATCAGAAATATGTAACTCATTATTTTATAAACTTCGAGCAGGTCTCGTCTCAACCTCCTTTGATCCAGTGGAAAAAAATCCAGCCTATCTATTCTTTCTTTATAACTTAAATCTTCCATACTATGCAGAATCCGGGTAAATCTCTCCTGAACCCTCTCCAGCTTCATACTATCCTTCCTACAACTGGGCGGCCAGAACGGGACACAGTATTCCAAGAGACGCCTCATCAATGTTCTGCACAAAGTTAATATGCCTTCCGAGCTAAGTAGTCGGCCATTCAGCCCCTTGAGCCTTATCTGCCATTCAATAGGATCATGGCTGATCCAACATTTCCACTTTTCTGCCCTATCCCCATAATTCCCCGACTGATCAAGAATCTATCTATCTCAGCCTTAAATACACAAAAGGGGACAGTTAGTAAGTTGCAGAGTGACACTAAAATTGTTGGCATAATAGCAGTGAGGAAGGATTTGTAAGATTACAAAGGGATGTTGATCAAATGTGTCAATGGTCTGAAAATTGCAAATGGAGTTCAATCTGGATTATTGCAAGGTATTGCATTTTGGCACACCAAACAAGGGGTGGGATTAGAATGAAATACAGGGCCTTGGATAGTATTGCAGAACTCAGGGACCAAGGGGTGCATGTACATAAAGCTTCGAAGTTTACATCACATAGGTTGTTAAGAAATGCGTTTCGCAGGCTTGCCTTAATTGCTCAGCCTTTTGAGTAGAGGAGTTCGGAAGTCATGTAACGTTGTCCAGAACATTGATGAGGCCTCTTCCGGAATAATGGGCCCGGTTCTGGTCGCCCTGTTATAGGAAGGATATTATTAAGCTGGAGAGGTTAAGAGGAGATTTTCCAGGATGCTGCAGAGTATGGGAGGTTTGAGTTACAAAGAAAGGCTGGATAGGCTGGTATTTCTTTCCACTTGATCACAGGAGGTTGAGAAGTGACCTGATAGAAATTTAAAAAATAATGTGTTAATTTGTAGGTTTTTTCCGAGGATGGGGGATCTCGAGACTCGGGTGCATATTTTTAAGGTGAGAAGAGAGATTTTATCAAGACTTAAGAGCATTTTTTTCCCACAGGGGGTGGTTCCCATGTGGAATTAATTTCCTGAGGAAGTGGCGGTTGTGGTTACAACTGCAATGTTTAAAGGACATTTGGATGGGTAGATGAATAGGAAAGGCTTGGAGGGATATGGGCCAGGAGCATGAAGGTGGGGATAGTTTTGTTTGGGATTGTGTTTGGCATGGACTGATAGGACTGAAGTGTCTGTTTCCATGCTGGATGACTCCATGATTCTGCCCCACAGCTCTCTATGACATGGAATTCCAAAGACAACCCTCAGACAGTGATATTCGCCTCATCTCTGTTTGAAGTCTATGGCCTCTGGTTCTCGACTTTCCCATGAGGGGAAACCTCCCAGTATTTACTCTGTCAGGCCCGTAAAGCATATTGTCTGTTTCAATGAGATCATCTCTCATTTATGAAAACTGCAGCAAGTAGTGTCCCAGCCTGTTAAACCTTTGTTCCTAAGGCAATCTCCCCATACTACAGATCATCAAAGTATCAGAAATAAGGTGGGTGACCTTAAGGCGTGGATCAGTACCTGGGACTGCGATGTTGTGGCCATCAAGGAAACGTGGATAGAAGAGGGACACGAATGGTTGTTGGAGGTTCCTGGTTACAGATGCTTCAGTAGGATTAGGGAAGGTGGTAAAAAAGGAGGGGGCTGGCGCTGCTAATTAGAAATGGTATAACGGTTGCAGAAAGGCAGTTCGAGGGGGATCTGCCTTCAGAGGTAGTATGGGCTGAGTTTAGAAACAGGAAAGGTGCAGTCACCTTGTTGGGTGTTTACTATAGGCCCCCCAATAGCAGCAGAGATGTGGAGAAACAGATTGGGAAACAGATTTTGGAAAGGTGCAGAAGCCACAAGGTAGTAGTCATGGGCGATTTCAACTTCACAAATATTGATTGGAAGCTCTTTAGATCAAGAAGATTGGATGGGGCGGTGTTTG
>NW_025213925.1:18562-19608 GCF_004010195.1 Chiloscyllium plagiosum | reverse complement strand
TTTCCACTGGATCACAGGAGTTTGAGAAGTGACCTGATAGAAGTTTATAAAATAATGCGTTAATTTGTAGGGTTTTCTTTCCGAGGATGGGGGATCTCGAGACTCGGGTGCATATTTTTAAGGTAAGAAGAGAGATTTTATCAAGACTTAAGAGCAATGTTTTCCCACAGAGTGTGTTTCCCATGTGGAATTAATTTCCTGAAGAAATGGTGGATGTGGTTACAATTGCAATGTTTAAAAGACATTTGGATGGGTAGATGAATAGGAAAGGCTTGGAGGGATATGGGCCAGGAGCATGAAGGTGGGCTAGTTTAGTTTGGGATTGTGTTTGGCATGGACTGATAGGACTGAAGTGTCTATTTCCAGACTGGCTGACTCAATAGTTCTGCCCCACAGCTCTCTATGGCATGGAATTCCAAAGACAACCCTCAGACAGGAAAATTCTCCTCATTTCTGTCTGAGGAAAAAGGGCGCTAATATAAGTCTATGTCCTCTGGTTCTAGATTTTCCCATGAGGGGAAACCTCCTCTCAGTATTTACCCTGTTAGGCCCATTAAGAATCCGAAATGTTTCAATGAGATCACCTCTCATTTATCTGAAATGCAGCAAGTAGTGTCCCAGCCTGTTGAACCTTTGTTCCTAAGGCAATCTCTCCATACTGTAGATCATCAAAGTGAATCTTCTCTGAACTGCATCCAATGAAATGAAACATTTCCCTAAATAAAAGAAGCAAAGCTGCTCACAGCACTCCCGATGTGGTCTCACCAATATCTTGTGCGGCTGCAGTAAGACTTCCTGACTCTTGTCCTCCAACCAACTTGAAATTAGATCCAACATTCCATTAGCATTATCTACTGCACCCTGTCTGCTAGCTTTGTGTTTCCTGCACAGGTTCCCCTCAGTTTTTGTGTTGCAGCTTTCTGCACATTTTCCCTATTTAAATAATACTGATCGATTGTTTCCCTTCGAAAATGAACACTTTTATTTGTATCAGAGCGCTCATGTCAAAGTTCACGTCTGCTTCACTTTAATTTCAATTTTCCATT
>NW_025213925.1:9546-18526 GCF_004010195.1 Chiloscyllium plagiosum | reverse complement strand
AGGGAAAGAAGTACTGGACGTTCATTCATAACAACTATTTATCTACAACTGTAGATTAATATTTGAGCCATATCATTTGCATCATTGAACCTGTTACCAATATAACCATTGAGAGTTTACTGTAAAAATGATGCCGTTCAGAAATTGTGCCTGCTTTCCTCACAAACACCTGCATAGTTTTATTTGTCCCCTGTCTCGCTTTTCAGAAAATAATCCATTGCCGTCTTGGATGCCTGATTTAAATCTACCTCAATACACTCTCAGGCAGAACATTCCAGATCCTAACCATTTAATGCAGGAAATAACTTCCTCATGTTGCCATTGCTTCTCTTACCAATAACCTGAAATAAATGTTTTCTGGTTCCCAATTCTTTCAACAATGGGAACATTTACCCAATGTACTCTGAGTTAATGGAGGCACGAAATTCTGAAAATACTTTATGCTATCTACTTGATGTTAGAAGTGGTTACCTTCACTCTGCACAGAATAATCAAGAAAATTGAAATATTCCCCTGAATTCAATCAGATGTGATATAAGAAATTATTGATATAACCTTCTTAACATTGACTTGGCCCTCAATGTTGACATTTCTAAGTTATTTACTGTTGGTAATGTAGAAGTTTTCTGCACTTAATCAAATATTAACTCATCTTGATATTAACATTTTTTTAGGATAGAGAACTAAAGCACTTTCTGTAAGTGGGACTGAGGGCTAGATATCAATCTCAGTATATGTTTCTATATCCTTGTGCACTTGATCCTTCCTCAGTTTTCCTCCAAACCATTCATCATCCTGAGTTGGAACTTTCACTGTCAGTGAGTCAGAATACCGGAATTTTCTCCCTAAGACATTGTGGGTCAACCCACAATGGACAGTTAGACAGCAGAGGTTCAGGAAGCTGCTCCCACCTTTTGAATGTGGCAAGTAGGAATGAGCAATAAATGCTGGCCCAGCCAGCGATGCCCGATTCCTATGAATGAATAAAACGCGAAAACCTCAATTGGCAATTGTGATTTATTGCTCTCGATGTCAGGGAAGGCACTGCTTGAGTTCTGATGGGATGCGCCCAGGCTTCTCATTGTCATCGATGTCATTCAGGACCTAGGAACATTCCACCTTCTTCCTGTCTTCTGTTTACTGGAACAGAATATCCCATATTTTACAGTTGCGTCTGTGTCAGAAATACCGCTGCTAATAACTTTGGTACTAGTTATTTTTGTCCCTCCCAGGCTCCGTACTGCTGCCTTCTCAGTGTTTTGTGCTGACAATCTTACCCTCACTGTCAGAACAAACCGTTCACTGATGAAGTTGTCCATCTGATTAAGCATCTTCACCAAAAATTCTTTCCCCTCATTGATCCACTGTGTGCAAACTGCAGCATCTGCACTCGATCAAATGAGTGTTTACGAGCTGCTTTAGTATTAGATACACAACATAGATTAGTTCCAATACGTTTCTATATTTATTATTGAACGTTAACATCAGTCTTCCCGTTATTCACATTGTTTTTACATCTCTTTAGTATCTGTTTAATCTTCAGCGTGTTTCAGATTGTGGGGAAATTAGTTCACTCCAAATGGTGAAAGAACAGAGTCTTGAACTCACTCCGATCCAGACTGAGGGGATTGTGTCAATCTTGGAATTTATTCGCATCACTGTGGTCATCACGTGAGCATTTAAGTTGATTCTGAACCCCACCCGCACATCTTTCAACCGGCTGTGCTAAAGGTTGAAATTCTATTGACCATTTCCCAGACTCTACTCGAGCTAAGGGAGGGCCACCTCCCATTGTGAGTTCAGAGGGTCACGATACACAAGGGCCCCGTCTCACAGTGTGGTTTCTACAGGATATCTCAGCCTCAATGCTTCCTGCTGGGGACATGCACAGACACCAAGGAACCAAGTGGGACTCTGTCTGGGCTGCAATATAACAGTGACAATTACACTCAATATTCGTGGGCCTGTGGGGTACATTACTCCAGGAAGCTGGAGGTTCAGATATCAGTTCACAAAGCCTGCTGAGAGACAAATCTGTACAGGAGTGAAAGGGGACTGTGCCTTTCACCTGAGAGGGACTCGTCTGCCAAAAACATCCACTCACTCTGGATTCACTCAGAGTGACAGCCCTGTTTTGGATGTCCCTGGGCTTCTGTTTTCCGGGGATCAGACTCCACAATCGAGTAGCTCTATGGAGAGAGAAAGAAATGATAAGCTTGTGAATAGAACAGTGAGCACAACATTCTGGGTAACTGCACAAACCAATGTGTCCACAGGAGTAAACTGCAGGACTTTGCTGGGAGTTATTTCTCACTGAGTGACAGAACCTTCCTACTGGGCCCATATCCCTCCAAACCCTTCCTATTTATGTACTCACCAGATTCATTTTAAATACTGCAATGGCACTAGCCTCCGCCACTTCCTCTGGCAGCTCATTCAACTCACGCACCACCCACTGTGTGAAAAAAGTTGCCTCTTAGGTCTCTTTTTTTATCTTTCCCCTCTCACCTTAAAACTATGATCTCCAGTTCTAGATTCCTCACCCCCAGGGAAAAGACCTTGTCTATTTACAATATCCTTGCCCTTCACTATTTTATAAACTTCTATAAAGTCACACTTCAGCCTTCGACGCTCCAGGGAAAAGCATCCAAGCCCTTCCAAACTGAAGTCCAGATGCATCACGTCCACTGCTCTGCCCTCATCAATCATCTTTGTGACTTCTTCAAGAACCTCAAATATGTTCATGAGACATAATTTTACATGCACAAAGACAGGTTGACTATCCCTAATCAATCCTTGCCTTTTCAAATACGTTTAAATTCTGTCCCTCAGGAATCCCTCCAACAACATTCCTACCACCAAAGTGAAGCTCACTGATCTATAGTTCCCTGGCGTGTCCTTACCACCTTTCTTAAATACTGGCATCACGTTAGCCAACCCCAGTCTTACGGCAACTCACCTGTGACAATTGATAAGTCAATTATCTCAGCAAGGGGCCCAACAATCATTTCTCTCGCTTCCCAGAAAGTTCTAGGTTACACCTGATTTGGGGAAAGTGAGGACTGCAGATGCTGGAGATCAGAGCTGAAAAATATGCTGCTGGAAAAACGCAGCAGGTCAGGCAGCATTCAAGGGCTTATGCCTGAAACGTCGATTCTCCTGCTGCTTGGATGTTGCCTGACCTGCTGCGCTTTACCAGCAACACATTTTACACCTGATTGGGCCCTGGGGATTTAATTATGTTATATTAAACTCTATTTGTCTGCTCACTTCCCCAGCTAATCATGTCCTGCTGCCTTTTCTATAATCTTCCTCACTGTGCACGATACTAACCTATTTTAGTATCATCAGCAAATCCGATGACTCATGCCTTGTACAGTCTCATCCAAATCACTGATGTAGATAACAAACAGCAATGGGCCCAGCAACCACGCCTGAAGGACTCCAATAGTCACAGGCCTGCAATCAGGCAAGCATTCTTTGACTATTACCCTCTGCTTCCTACTGTTAAGCCAATTGTGCATCCAATTTGCCAGCTTGCCTGGGATTCCATGAGATCCAAACTTCCAGAACAGCCTACCATGTGCAACCTTATCAAAGGCTGTAAGGCTCTAGTTCTGTTTCCCAGTTATTATTTGTCCTTTCACTTCAAAACTGCTTCATCCTTTTGAATTCCAATTTATTCCCAATTTCCTGAAGGATCTCTTGCTGTGGCATGACTCATTTACTCAGCGTCATGATGCAATGCTGGATCTGAAACAGGTACATCCCCAGTCAGTGACCAATGTTGTTGTTCCAACAAACACTGACAAAATCTTTCCACAAACTCCATCCAGACGACGTCTGCCGCCCTGCCCTTCTCATCAAAGAGCTCTAACAAATTTGTGAGGCATGAACTCCATCCACAAAGCCATGCTGACTGTTCCTAATCAAACCCTATCTTTTCAAATGCATGTACATCTTATCCCTCACAATCCTATCAAGTAATTCACCCACCATAGACGTTAAGATTATTCCTCTATAGTTCTGAGGATCTTTGTGCCCTGTAATTGGTAACTTTCTTTGTAAATTCCACCCAGAAATTAGAGAAAACATTGATGTAATATCTGTGCCATTCCCCTGTTCTCCGATATCCCCAGGTTTGGAAGGGAGACTGTTGATTGGGGGAGATTTCTGGGTCTATAAATCACTTCGGGATCACTCTTGCCAATGTGACTGTCATGGACTACATGAAGATTGAAGTCCCCCACAATCGCTTCCTTGTCTTTTAACAAATCCAATAAGTTTCTGTTTAATTCAGTGTCTAACTGTGCAGTGCTATTAGGCAGGCGCTAAACTGTTCTTCCTTTTGCAATTCCTGGCGCATCGCCCTTCCAAATTGCTTTTCTACTGGCTTTATTTCATAACCTGAAGATAAATAATTTGTCAGTCTTGCTTTTGTTATACCTAACTCAAATATTCCTCCCAGCTGCATTCCCATTCTGCCTGTCTGTTTGCAAAATGAGTACTCCATAATATTTATGGCCCACCTTTTGTTCACGTTAACCAAGTCTCCCTGGTGATCAGATCAGTTTTTCACTCATGTCCAGCTGTCTTATTGCAGATACTTTGCACATTCAAGTAGAGAAAGTATCATTTTTAATCTTATCAAAAGTTAAACTTGTCCTTCGCGTTCCTTTCTGCTTAGCTTCAGTTACATGATCATGTTATTCCCATATGAGAATCTTCCTCTTTGCTTTCAGAAATACTCACTCACCTGACACCCTGCTCCTGTGTCACCTCTGTCAGTTTACATCGCTATCAATAATCGTATTCATATGATTGGCCAGGACAATGATCCTAGCACTGTTCTCATGGAATCCATGACACTGGGATATCGCGCTTTTGCTGAGTAATGATGCCAGACCCCCCCCCCCCCGCCCCCCCACCCCCGCCCCAAGAATCAAAACCACTTCTGACCGTGTTGTTGATTCCAAAATATTTCTTCAAGCTTTTGGCATCACTCAGTAACTCTGCATGTGGTATCCATCACTGTGTGGGTGGAGAAAAATCATCGGCATTTCGGGCATTTGCTCCTGCTCCTCGGATGCTGCCTGACCTGCTGTGCTTTTCCACCACCACTTTAATCGTAGCTATTGCCTCAGTCTGCAAATTTCTGTTGCAGCTACTTTGAGATCCTGGGCCCGCATACTTTTCCACTCTTGAGAGAAGAGCAGAAAGATTATGTAGCACAGGTCAGGAATGGAGATTGGGATTTTCCAGATCTCCATGAGACTCAGTACCATTTTATCAGTGTAATCCTCACAATGTCAGTTTAATTTCTGAATCTGTCTATTTCTGCATCTCCTGTAGCTGCTTGGAATTCCTGACTTAGCAGAATTTCAAACTCTTGTCTCACCCAACACCACATTAAAGCAATCAATCTGCCAGAAAGATGAAGAAGAGTGAGATCTGCAACCTTCACTAAATCCTACAGATAACTGCACTTGTGTTGGATAAAGTGGAGATGAATTAGAGGGCTCAAAATTGTAGGCCCACAAATGTGACACTTTTAGAGGGCTGAAGTGGGAGCACAAAGGGTCCACTGTCATCCTATCAAGAGAGGCCTGCTTTCACCACTGCTTTACTGAGATGCACTGAGACAGCACATGCCACAATTGATGACTGCAATGTTCACAGGCTGTTTTAATGAAGCTCCGTTCAACAGGTGAAAGCAGGCCTCTTAGGAGAGGCTGGTAATAAAGTTTGCTATCTTTTTTATTCTCTACTGTTCTCTGTCTTCAACGCGGTATTTATGTCATGTCTTATAATCCTGTGTTTCATCTTTCAAACTTCTATAACAGCCCCAATCTCTGTCACCTCCTCCAGTCGCGACTACTCTCCCTATTTCTATACCTTGCCCAGTCTCTGAAACATGCCCTATCCCAGCAATCTCATCCTCCAGTCACTGCAATAGTAACTATCTTTCCCATCTCCTTCAGTCTCTGCAACCTCCCACAGCTCTCCTCATCTGTGCACCCTCCTCCAGTCTCTGCAACACACCTTCCTCCCATCCTCCAGCAAGTCACTACTTCTGTAATTTCCGACCATTAATACAAACCTCCCGAACTGCTTAAAGTTCTTCAAACACAACATCCTTCCCTACATGTGTAACTTGCTCCAGTCTCTACTACACTCAGTATTCATGTGACCTCCAGAAGCCACTTTGACCCTCCCCATGCCTGTCACCTCATTCAGTCTCTACAATCTTCCCTATCTCTCACCTTCTCCCTTTGCTATAGTGTTCCCTATCTCTAGATCCTCCACTCATGACTAGCCTTCCTCACTCTGTAAGCCCCGAAAACTATCCATGTTGCTGTAACATTCTCTTGATTGCTGTAATCACCCCAGACCCTCCAGCTGTCTATTTGTCACGTCCTCCATTCCTCCACTGTCTGCATCCCTCCACGTCATGAACCTCATCCAGTCTTGACAACCATTCCTATCTCTGTAATCGCCCGCAAACTTCCAGTTGTTGTAAGCTTCGTCCATCCTTCCAATAAACACTAATTTATAAACCTCTTTCTACGCTACATACTATGTCTGCTTCCTCCTCTTGTTCCTGCAACCTTTGTGAACTCTGTAACCTTATCCAGTCTGTACCGTTGTATCTAATTGCCATACTGCATAGAAACAGGTCCTTCAACCCATGATGTATCTGCAGACAATCAGCAGCAAACTACACAAACCTCATTTCACTGCATTTGGTGCATAGGCTGCTTAATTCTGGCATTTTAATTACACATCCAGATGCTTCTTTAATGTTGTGAGAGCGTCTGCCTTCACCACCCTCTCAGGCAACACGTTTCATCTATCTACCATCCTCTGAGTGAAAAAAAGTACTTCTCAAAACTCCTCCAACTCACCTGCTCCTCACCTTAATCTTATGCCTTCTTGTGTATGACAGTATGCAATGGGGAAGAAATTCTCGTGATCGACCCTGTCTGTGTGTCTCATAGGTTTGGAAACATCAATCAGATTCCTTGCTCAGCCTCCTCTACGCCAGCAAAAAAACATCTCAGACTATCAGTTACCCCTCATAACTGAAACCTTTCATCCAAGGCAACATCCCAATGAATCTCTTTTTCACTCTCTAATACAATCATGATTTTCTGACAGTCATGAAAACAGATCTGGGCACAGTACTCCAGATATTTTCTCACCAATGTTTGTAGAAAGCTTCCTGACTCATTCATTCCTGATAAAGAGCTCATGCTCGAAACGTCGACTCTCATGCTCCTTTTCCAAAAACACACTCTCGACCTTGATAAAGAAATCAAATCTCCCAGACGCCAGCTTTGTCAACCTGCACTTACCCGCTTCATAGATCTATAGACTTGGACGCCACAACCCCGAAGTACTCCACAGGAATTGAGCATTCATTGTGTATGTCCTTAATTTCCATTTGCCAGTGCCCTGCCCAATTTACCAACTGACCAGTATCAGACTGGGACTAACCTCCTCACTATCAACAGCATCACCGATTTTTGTGTCTTCTGCACACTTGCCAATTCCACCTTCTGCATTCACACAGAGTCAGAGAGTCATCTAGCGTGGAAACAGGCCCTTCAGTCTAAAATAGGCCATGCTGACTATGACGCGCTCAAAGCTTATTCTAAGTGCCCATAATTCTTCCATATCCCTCTCAACTCTTCCCATTCCATGCATCTGTAAAAATATATTTTCCAAAAATATTGCTGTGGTACCCGCCTCAACCATTGCCTCTGGCAGCCCAGTCCATATACGCATCGCTGTCTGTGTGACAAAGTTACCCCTCAGGTTCATCGAAAACCTTCCCCTCCCACCTTAAACCAATGCCCTCTAGCTTTCAGTTCCCCATCCCTTGGAAAACAACTATATGCATTCATCCTATCTGTACCCCTCATGATTTTATACACCTCAGTAAGGTCAACCCTCATTCTCTGAATTTCCAAGGGATAAAGTCCTATACTTACCAATCCCTCCCTATACATCAGGCCTACCTGTCCTGACACCATCCTCAAACCTTCTTTGCATTCTTACCAGTCTTCCAAGTCATTCATATAAACAGCAAGTAGCAAGCATCCCATCTCTGAACAATGTGGCACAATGCTGGTCAGAGACTGCGTTACTAAGACAACGCTGCACCAACATCCTTTGTCTCATATTTGTGAGCCAAGTTCGAACCCAGTTTGCCAACTTGTTTTGGATCCCTGGGCCCGAAATATTTTGTACCAGCTTTCCATGTGGGACCTTGTCAAATGCCTGACTTAAGTTCATGTCAACCACATCAACTGCACTACCCTAATCAATATGTTGCGATATGTTTTCAAAAACTGAATTAAATTAATCTTCCTCCAGTCCTGTCATCCATCTTTTTCACTTTGCCTCCTTCCAACTACACTCCCTGCCTCAGTAAATTGTATAATTCCTAAAATACTTCTCGTCGATATGAACCTCTGTTCTTGCAATGCTCCATATGACTGTAAACTCTTACCATCCTGAGAAACCTTTATGACTCGAACATATGTCATTCATTCCATATTTCCCCATTCACTGTTAACTGCACCAGGCTCTAAAACTGTCCCTGTCTCTCTAAACCGCATCTAGCTTGTACAAACCTCCCTTTGGCTGCCACCTTCCCCTCAGTCCCTACAAAATTCTCTGTCTGAATAATGTTGTCATGTCTCGACAACCCTCTTGATCACTGTAAACTCTTCCCATCTCTCCAAACTTTGCTGTGTCTGTAACCTCTAGTCCATACACACATCCTATCCCTGGAAGCTTCTTCAGTCTCTCAAATATTCTGTTTCAGAATAACTTTATCGAGTCAATACAATCATTCCTACCTCTGTAAACACCTCTGCCAATACAAACCTCCCTATCCGTGTATTCACCTTCAGTCCCTACAAACTTCCCAGGAAGTTCTTGCCACAAGAATCTGTTTTGGGACCACTGCTGT
>NW_025213925.1:3028-6574 GCF_004010195.1 Chiloscyllium plagiosum | reverse complement strand
GGAATGAGGCAAATTAATAAAAGAGGGATTACAGGACTGGAGGAAGATTAACTTATTTGAGTTTTTCAAAACATGTCTCAATATATTGATTAGGGTCGCGCAGTTGATATGGTTTACATGGACATAAGAAAGACATTTGACAAGGTCCCACGTGGAAAGCTGGTACAAAACGAAAGGGCCCAGGGATCCAAAACAAGTTGGCAAACTGGATTCAAACTTGGCTTACAAATACGGGACAAAGGGTGTTGATGCAGCGTTGTCTTAGTAACGCAAAGCCTACGACCAGCAGTGTCCCACATTGTTCAGCGCTGGGATACTTGCTGTTTGTTATTTGTATTAATGACTTGGAAGACTGGTAAGAGTGCAAAGAAGATCTGAAGATGTTGCCAAGACAAGTAGCCCACAGTGAAAGGGAGAGGTTGGCCAGTATAGGACGTTATTCCTTGGAATGTCAGAGAATGAAGGGTGACCTGATGGAGGTCTATAAAGTCGTGAAGGGCATTGATAGGATGAATTCATATGAGTTGTTTTCCCAGGAATGGCGAACTCAAAACTAGAGGGCATTGGTTTAAGGTGAGAGAAGGACCTGTGGGTAACGTTGTCATGCAGAGAGTAGTGCGTATGTGGACGGGACTGCCAGAGGAAGTGGTTGAGGTGAGTACAATGGCAATATTTTTGTAAAAAGCATTTTTAAGCCACGTGGATGGGAAGAGTTGAGGGGGATATGGAGAAATGTGGGCACTTGACATGAGCTTTGTTGGCGTCATAGTCAGCATGGCCCAGTTTGGACTGAAGAGCCAAACTGAAGAGACTGTATTACTCTCTGCACACACGAGGATGGTCGTAGGATTTTGCAGAGATTGGAGGCAATTGGAGACTACTGCAATGACTGGCGGATGAGATTGCTAAGAGCGGGCATGTTTTAGATACTGGAGCACGTCGCAGTGACAGGGAGAGCAGTCGCGGCTCGATGAGGTTACAGAGATTGGAACTGTTATAAAAGTTTGAAAGATGAAACACACAGGATCAGAAGACGTGACATAAATACTGTGTTGAAGACAGAGAACAGAATAGAATAAAAAGATATCAGACATTATTATCAGCCTCTCCTAAGAGGCCTGCTTTCATCTCTTAAATTGAGCTTCATTAAAACATCATGTGAAAATCCCAGTCATCAACTGGGGCCTGTGCTATCATCGTGAATCTCAGTAAAACAGTGGTGAAAGCGGGCCTCTCTTGGCAGGATGACAATGGAGCCTTTGTGCTCCCACATCAGCCCTCTGGCTATTTCAGATTTGTGGGCCTCCATCTTTGAACCCTCTAATTCATTTCCGCTTTGTACAACACAAGTGAAATTACCTGCAGGATTTATTGAAGGCTGTAGGTCTCACTCTCCATCTTTCTGGCTGGTTGATTGTTTTCCATGTGGTGTTGGACGAGACAGGAGTTGGGAATTCTGCGAAGTCAGGAATTCCAAGCAACTACAGGAGACAGAGAAATAGACAGATTCATAAATTAAACTGATGTTGAGAGGATTAAAAATATGTAATGGAACTGAGTCTCATGAAGATCTAGAAAATCGCAGTCTCCCATCCTGGCCTGTGCAACATCATCTTTCTGCTCTTTACTTGAGAGTGGAGAATTCTGTGGGCCCAGGATCTCAGAGCAGCTGCAACAGAAAGTGGCAGACAGAGGCAGCAGCGACACCCACGCTGTGATGGATTCCACATGCAGGAATACTGGTCGATCCCAAAAGCATGCCAGAAGATTTCAGAATAAAACAACACTGTCAGAAAAAAAGCGTTTTTTTTTCACGGGGGATTTGCATCAGTATTCAGGAAAAGCGATATATCCCATTGTGATGGATTCCACGAGAACAGTGCTGGGACCAGCGTCCTGGTCAATCATATGAATATGATTATGGATAGCGGTGTAAACTGACAGAGGTGAGGCAGGAGCAGGGGTCAGGTAGGTGGATATTTCCAAAAACGGAGAAAGATTGAAACATTGGAATAACATGATCATGTGGCTGAGGATAAGCAGAAAGGAACAGGAAGGGAAAAGTTTAACGTTTAACAAAAATGTCAATTATACTTTCTCTACTTGAATGTGCAAAGCATCTGCAATAAGACAGATTGACATGAGTGGATGACTTGGATCTGATCACCAGGGAGACTAGGTTAACATGAATAAAAGGTGGGAAATAAATATTCTACAGTATTCCTGATCATGTCCTGAAGATATATCTACCTTTATTAATGTTAAGATCTGCAGCACTACCTCCTCTGTAATATGGACAGCTTTCAAGACATCACTATTTATTTCCCCAAGTTCCCCAGCTTCCAAATCATGTTGAGTTTCTGGTGAATGGTTATTGAGGCTATTGAGTGTGAGGGTGTTAGTGACGGTAAATCCATTGGATATTAAGGGACAATGGTTAAATTGCTTCATAATGGAGATAATTTTGCCTGATATTTATTTGGTGTAGATCTTAAAAAATGACTTTTAAATCTAAGTCAGGATATTGTCCAGATCTTTTTGCAAACGAACATGGGCAGCTTCAGGCTTTGAGGAATCCGGAATGATGCTGGGCATTGTGATACCGGCGTTGGACATCCCTGCTTTTGAGGGAGGTTCATTCATGAAGCAGCTGAAGCTGGCTGGGTCTAGGACAACCTGAGGAACTCCGCAGAGATGTCAGTCTTATTGCTCATGATATGGTTTGAAGTTTCATGGACATGGATTTCAGCCCCTCAAAAGTCGTAACAACACAGATTTAACGTTAAAACTAGTCAAAAATGTTCAACTATTACTCAAATGTATATGGTATTTGTGCATAGAATGATGTCCGCAAAATGTTGTTTTGCTTTTGCTTGGTTTTTTGAACCCACCATGTGAAATGTTAACGACCCCCTGATGCAGAAGCTCTCACATCCCAACTTGTATTTTTTTTCTCCGTGTGTATGCAATTGTTCATCCAGGGACATCCATTGTACTTTCTCTGGCCCTGTGTAACCTTACACTGTTAAATGTTACAGTAAAATCTCTCAGGTACATTTTCTCGCCAGAAACATCTTATTTACAGAGCAGAATCATATCCTGCTTTATCTTCAAAACTTAATTTTATGGGTACTTGTGGAATATAAATTTGCAGGGCCATAGGAATGCAAATTTATTGGAAATGGGCTTTCAATGTCGAAACTGCAGAGGACCCTCATAAATTAGATTGGTGGAATGCTTCCCAATAAGCCCAATGACGTATGAATTTAAATAAGTACTTATTCTTAGAGACTAACCCACGGAAACATTGCTTCAAGACCAAATTTCCAATTTGACCAGATCGCTGCTTCCACATTTCTGTTGATTTATGTATTTCTTCGAAATTGGAATCCTAGTTTTCAATTCATACTATTCTGTGAAATCTCTCTACTCGTGTTTAGAATTCTATTACAATGGCATACAATGACTGTGTCTGCATTAATCAGTTGTTAGTGAAATAATCATGCAGTAAAATCAATGAGACACAAAATGATGTTCACCCTTTCC
>NW_025213925.1:0-1481 GCF_004010195.1 Chiloscyllium plagiosum | reverse complement strand
GGAGGCAGAGTGGTGAGCTAATTGAGATATACAAGATAAGGAGAGGCATGGATAGACTCGATAGCCAGAGAATATTCCCTTGGCAGGATTTAGTGGTACGAGGGGTCATAGTGTCACTGGCATGCTCCGCTGGGTTGTTACCTTGGCTTCCTTTGAATTCCCTGTCAAGTTGCAGCACGCAACTTCCCAAACGCCTGTCGTGAGCATATACCATTCCCTAATTGTTTCGACATGCCTGGCCATAGGGCCTAATTCTTTCAATTGATATCCCTTATTTACCAGTAAGGCTGCATGCAGTGCAGAGCCTGGTATACTCTACCAGTTTGGCAGGAATGGATTTCTCTCTATTTGCAGGATCACTTCCTGCTCTCCTAATAACATTGTTTCACTTCTCAAATTTTGTGGAGCACTGTCTTTCTACTGTCACTGTCTTTCTAACACCTCATCCTGAGACTCATCAAATATCACTGCATAGTCCAGCTCAGACTTAGGTGGTCTTGATTTAGTCAAATCGTAAACGCCACTGCTTCCCACTTCCCCCAAATGCCTTGAATATCACTTGCTATATCCGCTATCCAATAAACATTAATTTCTTTAACTTCTGGCATTATTAATGGTATATTGGCCTTTTCTACGACCAAGTCCTGCTACGAGCACTCCAAACTTACTTCGAACTGTCAGCCATGTTTATTTGAACTGTTTGTGAGTAATTATGAGACCATCTTCTTTGCTTCTCATTGAAGTGGGTTAGTGTATTTGCTGAGTTTGAAGGAATTGTGAAGGAGCAGAGGGAAATACTCATCCACAGTACGTAAGGTAATAAGTAGAAACATGTTAGCATACTTTACATGCACATGACGTATTTGTGCTGTGTGTTAGTGGTGAGGCTGGTTGGTGGGATAAACAGAGGGGAAGTTTAGCGATGATAAGTATGTTTCATGATACAAATATTCACAGGGTGATTGGCAGTGAGGAAGATAATCTCAGGTTATAGATAGAAACAGACAAATTTGTCAATTGGGCATGTCAGTGGTAGATGAAATTTAACTTTGGTACATGTGAGATGATGCTTCTTTCCAGGAGGCACAAGACAAGACAGCACTCAATGAGTGGTGGCATACTATGAAGCTAAGAGGAAATAAAGATCCCTCAATGTGGCAGAAGTGGTTAATGTTTCAGTGAAAAAGATATCTTTACCAGCAGGGATTTTCTGTCGGTGCTCTGGAGGACTTTGGTTCAGTCACAATTGGAGTTTTGTGTGCAGTTCTGGTCACTGTACGATAAGAAGGATGTGATTGCATTAGACAGGGTGCACAAAGACATTCGTGAAAATGTTGCTGGGAGAGTAGCAGTTTAGTTGTGAAGACAGATTCTGGATAAGGTCGAGTTCCTATCTTACGAGTAGAGATAAGAGGATAAGACGATGAGGGGTATGGATTGGGGACTCTAAGCAGTATTTCCCCTCCTCTGAAGATCCAATA
>NW_025213924.1:20506-37406 GCF_004010195.1 Chiloscyllium plagiosum | reverse complement strand
AGAGTGTCACAGTGTGTCAGAGTGTCACAGTGTGTTACAGAGAGTGTCAGAGAGAGAGTCAGAGAGTGTCACAGTGTGTCTTTGAGTGTGTTAGAGAGAGTCAGAGAGTGTCACAGTGTGTCGCAGAGAGAGTCAGAGAGTGTCACAGTGTGTCCCAGAGAGAGTCAGAGAGTTTCGCAGAGTGTTTCATACAGAATCCATAAGTGTCACGGTATGTCACACAGTCTGCAGAGAGTGTCACAGTGTTTCTCAGAGAGTGACAGAGAGAATCAGAGAGTGGCACATTATGTCTCAGAAAGCGTCAGAGAGTGTCAAGGTGGGTCTAGGAGAGTGTCAGAGGGAGTCGTAAAGTGGCACAGTGTGTTTCAGAGACTGTCAGAGAAGGTCAGAGAGTGTCACAGTGTGTTACAGAGAGTTTCAAAGAGGGTCAAAGTGTGTCACAGTGTGTCTCAGAGAATGTTACAATTATCTCAGAGAGTGTCAGAGAAAGTCAGGGTGTGTCACATAGTGTAACAATCTGTCAGAGAGGATCACAGTATATCTCAGAGAGCGTCAGAGACTATCTTAGTGTCTTAGATAGGTATACAGTATGTTTCTGACAGTGTCAGAAAGTGTCACAGTGTCTTCAACAGTGCCACAGTGTGTCGGAGATTGTCACAGTGTGTCAGAGAGAGTCACAGAGTGTCAGAATGTGTCAGAGAGTGGCACATTATGTCTTAGAGAGAGACGGAGAGTGTCAAAGTGGATCTAGGAGAGTGTCAGAGAAGGTCAGAGTATGTCACAGTGTGTCTCAGACAGCGTCACAGTGTATCAGAGTGTCACAGTCTGTCAGAGAGTGTCACATGTGTTACAGAGAGGTTCAGAGAGAGTCAGAGAGTGTGACAGTGTGTTTCAGAGTGTGTCAGGGAGCGTCGGAGTGTGTCACAGTGTGTCTATGAGAGTATCAGAGAGAGTCAGAGAGTGTCACAGTGTGTAACAGTCTGTCAGAGAGTGTCACACCGTGCCTCAGAGAGAGTCAGAGAGAGTCAGAGAGTGTCACAGTCTGTCAGAGAGAGTCACAGTGTGTCAGAGCATGTCAGAGTGTGTCTCACAGAGTGTCAAAGTGTTTCACAGTCTGTCTCAGAGTGTGTCTCAAAGTGTCAGAGTGTGTCAGAGATTGTCACGGTGTGTCAGAGAGAGCATCAGAGAGAGTCAGAATGTGTCAGAGAGTGTCACACTGTGTCTCAGGGAGAGTTAGAGAGTATTAGCGTGTGTCACAGAGAGTGTCAGAGTGAGGCAGACAGTGTCACAGTATATCACAGTCTGTCAGAGAGTGTGACATCTGTCTCAGATAGTGTCCGAGAGTTTGACAGTGTGTCAAGTCTGACAGAGATTCACAGTGTGTCTCAGAGAGTGCCAGAGAGTGTCAAAGAAAGTCAGAGAGTGTCACAGTGTGTTTCAGCGAGTGTCAGAGAGGGTCAGAGATTGTCACAATATGTCTCAGAGACAGTCAGAGATTGTCACAGTGTGTCTCCGGGAGGGTCATAAAGTGTCACAGTGTGTTAGAGAATGGCACAGTGTGACTCAGAGAGTGTCAAAGAGTGTCACGTGAGTCTCAGAGAGTGTCAGAGAGAGTCAAAAAGTGTCACACTGTGTCATAGTCTTTCAGGGAGTGTCACAGTGCGTTTCAGAGAGATTCAGAGAGAGTCACAGTCTGTCTCAGAAAGTGTCAAACATGGTCAGAGTGCGTCACAGTATGTCTGAAAGAGTGTCACAGTGTGTCAGTGTCGGTCGCTGAGTGTTACAGTGTGTCTCAGTGTCTCACAGTCGGTCAGAGAGATTCAGAGAGAGTCAGAGTGTGTCACAGTGTGTCTCTGAGAGTATCAGAGAGGGTCAGAGAGTGAAACAGTGTGTAACAGTCAGTCAGAGAGTGTTACAGCGTGCCTCAGAGGGTAAGCGAGTGTCAGAGTGTCAATGTCTTTCAGAGAGAGTCACAGTGTGTCACATTTTGTTAGAGAGTGTCGCAGTGTGTCAGTGTCGGTCGCAGAGTGTTACAGTGTTTCTCAGTGTCTCACAGTCAGTCAGAGAGATTCCGAGAGAGTCACAGAGTGTCACAGTGTGTCTCAGAGAGTGGCAGACAGAGTCAGAGAGTTCCATAGTGTGTCACAGTCTGTCAGAGAGAGTCACAGTGTGTCTCAGAGAGTGTCAGAAAGTGTAAGAGAGTGTCACAGTGTATGATAGTCTGTCAGAGAGTGTCACAGCACGACTCAGATAGTGTCAGAGAGTGGCAGAGAGTGTCAGAGCGAGTCAGAGTATGTCACAGAGTTTTTCATACAGAGTCAAAAAGTGTCACAACGTGTTGGAGAGTGGCAAGTGTGTCTCAGAGAGTGTCAGAGAGTGCCACGTGGGTCTCAGAGAGTGTCAGAGAGAGGTAGAAAGTGTCACACTGTGTCACAGTCTATCAGAGAGTGTCACAGTGTGTTTCAGAGAGATTCAGAGAGAGTCACAGTCTGTCACAGAGAGTGTCAAACAGGGTCAGAGTGTGTCACAGTGTGCCTCACAGAGTGACAGAAAGTGTCACAGTGTCTCAGTGGATGTCACAGTGTGTCAGAGATTGTCGCAGTGTGTCAGAGAGAGAGTCAGAGAGTGTCACAGTGTGTCAGAGAGTGTCACAGTGTGTCTCAGAGAGATTCAGAGAGTGTCACAGTGTGTCTCAGAGAAAGTCACAGTGTGTGACAGACAGTGTCAGAGAGAGTCAGAGAGTGTCACAGTGTGTCTCCGAGAGTGTCAGAGAATGTCAGAGCTTGTCAAAGTGTGTCACAGTCTATCAGAGAGTGTCACAGTGTGCCTCAGGCAGTGACAATCTCAGATATTGTCAGAGAGTGTCGCTGTGTGACACAGTCTTTCAGAGAGAGTCACAGTGTGTCTCAGAGAATGTCAGGGAGTGTCGCAGTGTGTCACAGTGTGTCTCAGAGAGTGTCAGAGAGAGTTAGAGAGTGTCACAGTGAGTCAGAAAATGGCACAGTGTGTCTCAGAGACAGAACGAGAGTGTCAAAGTGCATCAGAGAGTGGCTCAGTACGTCTCAGACAGTGTCAGAGAAGGCAGAAAGTGTCACAGTGTGTTACAGAGAGTGTCAAAGAGGTTCAGAGTGTGTTATAGTGTGTATCAGAGAGTGTCACAGTGTATCTCAGGAAGTGTCAGAGAGAGTCAGGGAGTGTCACAGACTGTCACCATCTGTCAGAGAGTATCACAGTATGTCTCAGAGAGCGTCAGAGATTATCATAGTGTCTTAGATAGGGATACAGATGTCTATGAGAGTGTCAGAAAGTGTCACAGTGTCTTGTACAGTGTCACAGTGTGTCAGTGATTGTCACAGTGTGTCAGTGTCACAGTGTGTTTCAGTGACAGAACGAGAGTGTCAAAGTGCATCAGAGAGTGGCTCAGTATGTCTCAGACAGTGTCAGAGAAGGCAGACAGTGTCACAGTGTGTTACAGAGAGTGATAGAGAGTGTCAGAGTGTGTCATAGTGTGTCTCTGAGAGTGTCGCAGTGTATCTCAGGAAGTGTCAGAGAGAGTCAGGGAGTGTCACAGACTGTCACAATCTGTCAGAGAGTATCACAGTATGTCTCAGAGAGCGTCAGAGATTATCATAGTGTCTTAGATAGGGATACAGATGTCTATGAGAGTTTCAGAAAGTGTCACAGTGTCTTAAACAGTGTCACAGTGTGTCAGTGATTGTCACAATGTGTCAGAGAGAGAGAGTCACAGAGTGTCAGAATGTGTCAGAGAGTGTCACAGTGTGTCTCACAGAGAGTCAGAGAGTGTCACAGAGTGTTTCATACAGAGACAAAAAGTGTCACAGTATGTCACACAGTCTGTCAGAGAGTGTCAGAGTGTTTCTCAGAGAGTGACAGAGAGAGTCAGAGAGTGGCACAGTGTGTAAGAGAGTGGAACAGTATGTCTCAGAGTCAGAGATTGTCAAAGTGGTCCTCAGAGAGTTACAGAGAGAGTCAAAAAGTGTCACAGTGTGTTGCAGTCTGTCAGAGAGTGTCACAGAACAGTTCGGAGAGTGTCAGTGAGAGTCAGAGTACGTCACAGTGTGTCTCTGAGAGTGTCACAGTGTATCAGAGAGTGTCACAGTGTCTCACAGTCGGTCAGAGAGTGTCCGAGAGTGTCACAGTGTGTCTCAGACAGTGTCAGAGAGAGTCAGAGAGTTTCACAGTGTGTCAGAGAGTGTCAAAGTATGTTACAGAGAGTGTCAGAGAGTGCAACAGTGTGTTTCAGAGTGTGTCAGAGAGATTCAGAGAGTGTCACAGTGTGTCTTTGAGTGTGTCAGAGAGAGTCAGAGAGTGTCACAGTGTGTCCCAGAGAGAGTCAGAGAGTGTCACAGAGTGTTTCATACAGAGTCAAAAAATGTTACGGTACGTCACACAGTCTGTCAGAGAGTGTCAAAGTGGGTCTCAGGGAGTGTCAGAGGGAGTCGTAAAGTGGCATAGTGTGTCCCAGACTGTCACAGAGGGTCACAGAACGTTTCAGAGAGAGTCAAAAACTGCCACAGTGTTTTTCAAAGAGTGCCATAGAAGGTGAGAGTATGTCACAGTGTGTCTCAGAGAGTGTCACAGTGTATCAGAGAGTGTCACAGTCTGTCAGAGAGTGTCACATGTGTTACAGAGAGGTTCATAGGTAGTCAGAGAGTGTCACAGTCTGTCAGAGAGAGTCACAGTGTGTCACATACTGTCAGAGAGAGTCACAGTGTGTCAGAGCGTGTCAGAGTGTGTATCAAGAGTCAGAGAGTGTCAAACTGTTTCTCAGTCTGTCTCAGAGTGTGTCTCAAAGTGTCAGAGTGTGACAGAGATTGTCACGGAGTGTCAGAGAGAGCATCAGAGAGAGTCAGAGTGTGTCAGAGAGTGTCACACTGAGTCTCAGAGAGAGTTAGAGTGTATCAGTGTGTGTAACAGAGAGTGTGAAAGTGAGGCAGAGTGTGTCACAGTGTGTCTCAGACAGTGTCAGTGAGAGTCAGAGAGTGTCACAGTGTGTCAGAGAGTATCACGGTGTGTTACAGAGAGTGTCAGAGAGAGTCAAAGAGTGCCGCAGTGTGTTTCAGAGTGTGTCAGAGAGATTCAGAGAGTGTCACAGTGTGTCTTTAAGTGTGTCAGTGAGAGTCAGAGAGTGTCACAGTGTGTCGCAGAGAGAGTCAGAGAGTGTCACAGTGTGTTCCAGAGAGAGTCAGAGAGTGTCACAGAGTGTTTCATACAGAGTCATAAAGTGTCACAGTATGTCACACAGTCTGTCAGAGAGTGTCACAATATGTCTTAAAGAGAGTATCAAGAGTGGGCGGCACGGTGGCACAGTGGGCGGCACGGTGGCACAGTGGGCGGCACGGTGGCACAGTGGTTAGCACTGCTGCCTCGCAGCGCCAGAGACCCGGGTTCAATTCCCGCCTCAGGCGACTGACTGTGTGGAGTTTGCACGTTCTCCCCGTGTCTGCGTGGGTTTCCTCCGGGTGCTCCGGTTTCCTCCCACAGTCCAAAGATGTGCTGGTCAGGTGAATTGGCCATGCTAAATTGCCCGTAGTGTTAGGTAAGGGGTAAATGTAGGGATATGGGTGGGTTACGCTTCGGCGGGTCGGTGTGGACTTGTTGGGCCGAAGGGCCTGTTTCCACACTGTAAAGTAATCTAATCTAATCTAATGTAAAGTAATCTAATCTAAGAGTCGGAGAGTGTCAAAGTGGGTCTCAGAGAGTGTCAGAGGGAGTCGAAAAGTGGCACAGTGTTTCTCAGAGAGTGACAGAGAGAGTCAGAGAGTGGCACAATATGTCTTAAAGAGAGTCGGAGAGTGTCAAAGTGGGTCTCAGAGAGTGTCAGAGGGAGTCGAAAAGTGGCACAGTGTTTTTCAGAGAGTGTCAGAGAAGGTCATAGTATGTCACAGTGTGTCCCAGAGAGTGTCACAGTGTATCAGAGTGTCACAGTCTGAGAGAGAGTGTCACATGTGTTACAGAGAGGTTCAGAGAGAGTCATAGAGTGTCACAGTGTGTTTCAGAGTGTGTCAGAGAGCGTCAGAGAGTGTCACAGTGTGTCTATGAGAGTATCAGAGAGAGTCAGAGAGTGTCACAGTGTGTAACAGTCTGTCAGAGAGTGTTACACCGTGCCTCAGAGAGAGTCAGAGAGAGTCAGAGAGTGTCACAGCCTGTCAGAGAGTGTCACAGTGTGTCAGAGCGTGTCAGAGTGTGTCTCAGAGAGTCAGAGAGTGTTAAAGTGTTTCACAGTCTTTCTCAGAGTGTGTCTCAAAGTCTCAGAGTTTCAAAGTGTGTCAGAGATTGTCACAGTGTGTCTTCGAGAGGGTCATAAAGTGTCACAGTGTGTTAGAGAATGGCACAGTATGACTCAGAGAGTGTCAAAGAGTATCATGTGAGTCTCAGAGAGTGTCAGAGAGAGTCAAAAAGTGTCACACTGTGTCACAATCTATCAGGGCGTGTGACAGTGTGTTTCAGAGAGTGGCAGAGAGAGTCACAGTCTGTCTCAGAAAGTGTCAAACATGGTCAGAGTGCGTCACAGCATGTCTCAAAGAGTGTCACAGTGTGTCAGTGTCGGTCGCAGAGTGTTACAGTGTGTCTCAGTGTCTCACAGTCGGTCAGAGAGATTCAGAGAGAGTCAGAGTGTGTCACAGTGTGTCTCCGACAGTGTCAGAGCGAGTCACAGAGTTTCACAGTGTGTCTCTGAGAGTATCAGAGAGAGTCAGAGGGTGTAACAGTGTGTAACAGTCTGTCCGAGAGTGTTACAGCGTGCCTCAGAGGGTAAGCGAGTGTCAGAGTGTCAATGCCTTTCAGAGAGAGTCACAGTGTGTCACATTTTGATAGAGAGTGTCACAGTGTGTCAGTGTCGGTCGCTGAGTGTTACAGTGTTTCTCAGTGTCTCACAGTTGGTCAGAGAGATTCAGAGAGAGTCAGAGAGTGTCACAGTGTGTCTCAGACAGTGTCAGAGAGAGTCACAGTGTGTCACAGTGTGTCTCAGAGAGTGGCAGACAGAGTCAGAGAGTTCTATAGTGTGTCACAGTCTGTCAGAGAGAGTCACAGTCTGTCTCAGAGAGTGTCAGATAGTGTAAGAGAGTGTCACAGTGTATGATAGTCTGTCAGAGAGTGTCGCAGTCCGACTCAGATAGTGTCGGAGAGTGGCAGAGAGTGGCAGAGCTAGTCAGAGTGTCACAGAGTTTTTCCCACAGAGTCAAAAAGTGTCGCAATATGTTAGAGAGTGGCACAGTATGTCTCAGAGAGTGTCAGAGAGTGCCACGTGGGTCTCAGAGAGTATCAGAGAGAGTGAAAAAGTGTCACACTGTGTCACAGTCTATCAGAGAGTGTCACAGTGTTTTTCAGGGTGCGTCAGAGAGAGTCATAGAGTTTCTCAGTGTGTCTTTGAGAGTATCAGAGAGAGTCAGAGAGTGTAACATTGTGTAACAGTCTGTCAGAGAGTGTTACAGCGCGCATCAGAGTGTAAGAGATTGTCAGAGAGTGTCACAGTCTTTCAGAGAGAGTCACAGCGTGTAACATTTTGTTAGAGAGCGTCACAGTGTGTCAGAGCATGTCAAAATGTGTACCAGAGAGTCAGACAGTATCAACGTGTTTCACAGTCTGTCTCAGAGAGTCTCATAGTGTGTCTCAGCGAGACAGAGAGTGTCACAGTGTGTCTCAGAGTGTGTCGGATATGGTCCGAGAGTGTCACAGGGTAGCACAGTCTGTCAGAGAGTGTTACAGCCTGTCTCAAATATTATCAGAGAGTGTCACATTATGTCTCAGAAAGAGTCAGAGAGAGTCAGGGCGTGTCTCAGTGTGTCAGAGAGTGTCACAGTGTGGCGCAGAGAATTACACAGTCTGTCACAGAGTGTTACAGTGCGTTTCAGATAGTGTATGAGAGAGTCAGAGTGCCACAATATGTCTCAGAGAGAGACAGAGAGTGTCACAGTGTCTCTGCGGAGACAGAGTGTAACACAATGTGCTCAGTGTGTCTCAGAGAGAGTGAGAGAGCGTCAGAGAGAGTCACAGTGCGTCTCAGAGAGTGCCAGAGAGTGTCAGACAGTGTCACAGTGTGTCAGAGATTGTCACAGTGTGTAAGAGACTGTCTGGGAGAGTTAGAGAGTGTCACAGTCTGTCAGAGAGAGAGAGTCAGAGATTGTCACAATTTGTCTCAGAGTCAGAGAGAGTCAGAGAATGTCACTGTGTGACTCAGAGAGAGTCAGAAAGTGTCACAGTGAGTCTCAGAGAGAGTCAGAGAGTGTCACAGTGTGCCTCAGAGAGTGTCACAGTGTGTCAGAGAGAGAGTCAGAGTGTCACAGTGTATCTCAGAGAGAGTCAGAGAGTGTCTCAGTGTGTGTCCGAGCGTGTCAGACAGTGTCTCAGTGCGTCTCAGAGAGAGTCAGAGAGTGTCACAGTGTGGCTAAGAGAGTGTCACAGAGAGAGAGTCAGAGAGTGTCAGAGAGAGTCAGAGAGAGTCCCATGTGTTCAGAGAGTGACACAGTGTCTCTCAGAAAGTGTCAGGGAGAGTTAGAGAGTGTATCACAGTCTGTCAGAGACTGTCACAGTCTGTCTGAGATAGTGACAGAGAGTGTCAGAGAGAGTCGGAGAGTGTCACAGTTTGTCTCAGAGTGTGTCTGATATGGTCCAAGAGTGTCACAGGATATAACAGTCTGTCAGAGAGTGTTACAGCATGTCTCAAATAGTATCAGAGAGTGTCACATTGTGTCTCAGGGAGAGTCAGAGAGAGTCAGGGAGTGTCACAGTGTCTCAGAGAAGAAAAGGGAGTGTCACAGTTTGTCAGAGAGTTTCGGAGTATTTCAGAGAGTGTCACAGTGTGTCTCTGAGAGTGTTACAGTGTGTCTCAGAGAGTAAGGGAGCGACAGAAAGCGTCACAGTGAGTATCAGAGAGTGTCACAGTGTCTCAGAGAATGTCACAGTCTGTCCGAGAGAGTCACAGTCAGTCAGAGAGTGTCACAGTGTGTCAGAGAGTCTCACAGTGTGGAGCAGAAAATGACACACTCTGTCACAGAGTGCTACAGTGTGTTTCAGAGAGTGTCTGAGAGAGTCAGTGAGTGCCACAGCGTCACTGCAGGAGACAGAGAGTAACACAGTGTGCCACAGTGTGTCTCAGAGAGAGTTAGAGAGTGTCAGAGAGAGTCACAGTGCATCACAGAGAGTGCCAGACTGTGTCTCAGTGTGTCGGAGATTGTCACAGTGCGTAAGAGAGTGTCTGAGAGAGTTAGTGAGTGTCACAATCTGTCAGAGAGAGAGTCAGAGATTGTCACAATGTGTCTCAGAGTCAGAGAGCGTCGGGGAGTATCACTGTTTGACCCAGAGAGAGTAAGAGAGTGTCACAGTGTGCCTCAAAGAGTGTCACAGTGTGTCAGAGAGAGAGTCAGAGAGTGTCATAGTGTATCTCAGAGAGAGTTAGAGAGTGTCTCAGTGTGTCCCCGAGAGTCTCAGACAGTGTCTCAGTGCGTCTCAGAGAGTCAGAGAGTCTCACAGTGTGCCTCACAGAGCGTCAGAGTGTCAGAGGGAGAGAGAGTCAGAGAGTATCAGAGAGAGTCCCAGTCTGTTCAGAGAGTGTCACATTCTCTCTCAGAAATTGTCAGAGAGAGTCAGAGAGAGTTACAGTGCGTCTCAAAGAGTGTCAGACAGTGTCACAGTGTGTCAGAGATTGTCACAGTGTGTAAGAGACTGTCTGAGAGAGTTAGAGAGTGTCACAGTCTGCCAGAGAGAGAGAATCAGAGATTGTCACAATGTGTCTCAGAGTCAGAGAGAGTCAGAGAGTATCACTGTGTGATTCTGAGAGAGTCAGAGAGTGTCACACTGTGCCTCAGAGAGTGTCACAGTGTGTCAGAGAGAGAGTCAGAGAGTGTCACAGTGTATCTCAGAGAGAGTCAGAGAGTGTCTCAGTGCGTCTCCGAGAGTGTCAGACAGTGTCTCAGGGCGTCTCAGAGAGTCACAGAGTGTCACAGTGTGCCTCAGAGAGAGTCAGAGAGAGAGAGTCAGAGAGTGTCAGAGAGAGTCAGAGAGAGTCCCAGTGTGTTCAGAGAGAGTCACATTCTGTCAGAAGAGAGTCACAGTGTGTCAGAGAGAGAGTCAGAGAGTGTCACTGTGTTTCACAGTCTGTCCGAGAGTTTCACAGTGTGTCTCCGAGAGTGACAGACAGTGTCTCAGTGTGTCTCAGAGAGAGTCAGAGAGTGTCACAGTGTGCCTCAGAGAGAGTCAGAGAGTGTTAGAGAGAGTCAGAGAGAGTCCCAGTGTGTTCAGAGAGTGTCACAGTGTCTCTCAGAAAGTGTCAGGGAGAGTCTGGGAGTGTCACAGTGTGTCACAATCTGTCAGAGAATGTCACTGTCTGTCTGAAATACTGTCAGAGAGTGTCAGAGAGAGTCCAAGAGTGTCACAGTGTGTCTCAGACTGTCGGGTGTGGGCCGAGAGTGTCGCAGGGTATCACAGTCTGTCAGAGAGTGTTACGGCCTGTCTCAAATAGTATCAGAGAGTGTCGCAATGTGCCTCAGAGAGAGTCAGAGAGAGTCAGGGAGTGTCACAGTGTCTCAGAGAATGTCGCAGTATGTCCGAGAGTGTCACAGTCAGTCAGATAGTGTCACAGTGTGTCAGAGAGTGTCACAGTGTGGAGCAGAGAATGACACACTCTGTCACAGAGTGTTACAGTGTGTTTCAGAGAGTATCTGAGAGAGTCAGAGAGTGCCACAGTGTGTCTCAGAGAGCGACAGAGAGTGTCAAAGCGTCTCTGCGGGAGCCAGAGAGTAACACAGAGTGCCACAGTGTGTCTCAGAGAGAGTGAGAGAGTGTCAGAGAGAGTCAAAGAGAGTCACAGTGCATCTCAGAGAGTGCCAGACTGTTTCACAGTGTGTCTGAGATTGTCACAGTGTGTAAGAGAGTGTCTGAGACAGTCAGAGAGTGCCACACTCTGTCAGAGAGCGAGAGAGAGAGTCAGAGATTGTCACAATGTGTCTCAGAGTCAGAGAAAGTCAGAGAGTGTCACTGTGTGACCCAGAGAGAGTCGGACAATGTCATAGTGAGTCTCAGAGAGAGTCAGAGAGTGTCACAGTGTGCCTCAAAGAGTGTCACAGTATGTCAGAGAGAGAGTAAGAGAGTGTCGCAGTGTATCTCAGAGAGAGTCAGAGAGTGTCTCAGTGTGTCTCCGAGATTGTCAGACAGTGTCTCAGTGCATCTCAGAGAGAGTCAGAGGGTGTCACAATGTGCCTCAGAGAGAGTCAGAGAGTGTCAGAGAGAGTCAGAGAGAGTCCCAGTGTGTTCGGAGAGTGTGACAGAGTGTCTCAAAGAGTGTCGAAGTGACATAAAGTGTCACACTGTGTCATAGTCTATCAGAGAATGTCACAGTGTGTCAGACTCTATCAGAAAGTATCACATTATGTTTTAGTGTGTCAGAGAGTGTCACCGCGTGTCACAGTCGATCTGTGAGTGTCACAATGTGTCTCAGGAAGTGTCAGAAAGTGTCACAGTGTGTCACATTGTGTTAGAGAGTGTCACAGTGTGTGTCTCAGAGTGTCACAGTTAGTCACAGAGTATGACAGTTTCTCAGAGATGGACAGAGTTGGTTCCTGTGTGTCTCAGAGCGTGTCAGAAAGTGTCACAGTGTCTTTGAAAGTGTGTCACAGTCTATCAGAGAGTGTCACCGTGTATTTTAGAGAGAGTCAGAGAGAGTCAGAGAATGTCACAGTGTGGCTCTGAGAGTGTCAGAGAATTGCAGAGATTGTCCCAGTGTGTCAGAGAGTGTCACAGTGTTTTGGAGAGTGTCACAGTGACTCGAAGAGTGTCACAGTGGCTGAGAGAGAGAGAGTCAGAGAGTGTCATTGTGTGTCTCAGACAGTTTCACAATGTCTCGAAGAGTGTCCTTGTGTTTCAGAGAATGTCACAGTATGTCAGAGAGAGAGAGAGTCAGAGAGTGCCACAGTGTGTCTCAGAGATTGTCACAGTGTGTTAGCGACAGAGTCAGAGGGAGTCAGAGAGTGCCACGCTGTGTCTCAGATAGAGTATCACTGCGTGTCTCAGGGAGAGTCAGAGAGTGTGACAGTGTGTCTCAGAGAGAGTCAGTGAGTATCATAGTGTGTCAGAGAGAGTGTCAGAGAGTGTCATAAAGTGTCACAGTGTGTCGCCGTCTATCAGAGAGTGTCACAGTATGTTTTAGAGAGTGTCAGAGAGAGTCAGGGAGTGCCACAGTGTGTCTTAGAGTGTGACAGAGAGGGTCAGAGTGTGTCACAGCCTATCTCAAAGAGTATCACAGTGTGTCTCAGAGAGTGTCACTGAGGGTATAGTTTGTCACAGTGTGTCTCAGAAAGTGTCAGGGCGAGTCAGAGAGTGCCACAGTGTATCACAGTCTGTCAGAGTGTCACAGTGTATCGCAGTCTGTCAGAGAGTGTCACAGTGTGTCTGAGATAAAGTCAGAGAGTGTCAGAGAGAGTCCGAGAGTGTCACAGTGTGTCTCAGAGTCTTTCAGATATGGTCCGAGAGTGTCACAGAGTATCACAGTCTGTCAGAAACTGTAACAGCCTGTATCAAATAGTATCAGAGAGTGTCACAATGTGTCTCAAAGAGAGTCAGAGAGTATCACAGTGTGTCTCAGAGAGTGACAGAGAGATTCAGGGGGTGTCACAGTGTCTCAGAGAAGAAACGGGAGTGTCACAGTGTGTCAGAGAGTGTCAGAGTATGTCAGAGAGTGTCACAGTGTGTCTCAGAGAGAGGGGGAAACAGAAAGTGTCACAGTGTGTATCAGAGTGTGTCAATGTGTCTCAGAGAATGTGACCATATGTCAGAGAGTGTCACAGTCGGTCAGAGAGTGTCGCAGTGTGTCCGAGTCTATCAAAGAGTGTCACAGTATGTTTTAGAGAGTGTCAGTGGTAGCCAGATAGTGCTACAGTGTGTCACAGAGAGTGCCAAAGACGGTAAGAGTGTGTCACCGTGTGTCTAAGTGAGTCAGAGAGAGTCAGTAAGTGTCACAGTGTGTCTTAGAGATTGTCACAGTGTATCAGAGAATGTCACAGTGTGTCAGAGAGTGTCACAGTGTGTCACAGTCGGTCTGAGAGTGTGACACTCTATGTCTCTCTGAGACACACTGTGACACACTCTGACCATCTGAGTCTCAGGAAGTGTCGGAAAGTGTCACAGTGTGTCACAGTATGTCGGAGAGTGTCACAGTGTGTCTCAAAGTGTCACAGTGTCTCAGAGAGAGACAGAGTTGGTTACCATGTGTCTCAGAGAGTGTCAGAACGTATCACAGTCTCTTAGAAAGTGTTACAGTGTGTCAGGGATTGTCACAGTGTGTCTCAGAGAGAGACAGAGAGTGTCAGAGAGAGTCAGAGAGAGTCACAATATATCTCAGAATGTGTTCGAGGGTGTCAGAGGGGACACAGTATGTCTCGGAGAGAGATAGAGAGTGAAACAGTGTGTCTCAGAGAGAGTCAGAGAGTGTCACAGTGTGCCACAGAGAGAGTCAGACAGTGTCACAATGTGCCTCAGATAGAGTCAGACAGTGTCATAGTGTGCCTCAAAGAGTGCCACAGTGCGTCAGAGAGAGAGTCAGAGAGTGTCACAGTGTGTCTCAGAGAGAGTCAGACAGTGTCACAGTGTGCCTCAAAGAGTGTCACCGTGTGTCAAAGAGAGGCAGGGAGTATCACTGTTTGTGGCAGAGAGTGTTGGAGAGTGTCATAAATTGTCACAGTGTGTCACTGTCTATGAGTGTCAGAGTCGATCAGAGAGTGTCACAGTCTGTTTTAGAGAGTGTCAGAGAGAGTCAGAGAGTGCTACAGTGTATCTCAGGGAGTGCCAAAGAGGTTCAGATTGTGACACAGTGTGTCTCTGAGAGTGTCAGAGAAAGTCAGAGAGCGTCCCAGTGTGTCGGAGACTGTCACAGTGTGTCAGAGATTGTCACAGTGTGTCAGAGGAGAGTCAGAGTGTGTCACAGTGTGTCTCAGAGACAGTCAGAGAGTATCTCTGTGTGTCTCAGAGAGTGTCAGAGAAAGTCAATGAGCGTCCCAGTGTGTCAGAGAGGTCACAGTCTGTCTCAGGGAGTGTCAGAGAGAGCAGGGAGTGACACAGTATTTCGCAGTCTGTCAGAGAATGCCACAGTGTATCAGAGAGAGTCAGTGAGATTCTCTGTATGTCTCAGAGAGTGTCAGAGAGAACCAAAGAGTGTCACAGTGTGTCACGGTCTGTCTCAGATAGTGTCAAAGCGAGTCAGACAATGTCACAGGGTGTCTCAGAGTGAGAGAAAGACGTTGAGGTTTACAGTGTCTCAGCGGGAGACAGAGAGTGTCACAGTGTCTCAGAGTGTCAGAAAAAGTGTCACAGTGTGTCATAGATTATCACAGTGTGTCAGAGAGGCTCTGCGTGAGTCAGAGAGTGTCATATTCTGTCAGAGAGTGTCACAGTGTGTTTCAGAAAGTATCTGAGAGTGTCAGAGAGTGTCACAGTGTCTCAGAGAGAGTCAGACAGTGTCACAGTATGTCTCAGCGAGAGTCATAGAAAGTCAGAGAATGTCCCAGTGAGTCAGAGAGTGTCACAGTCTGTCAGAAGAGAGTCACAGTGTGTCTCAGAGAGTGTAAGGGAGTGTCAGAGAGAGCTAGAGAATGTCGCAGTGTGTTTCAGAGAGTGTCAGAGAGAATCAGAGAGTGCCACAGTGTCTCTCAGAATTGTCAGAGAAAGTCAGAGAACGTTCCAGTGAGTCAGAGATTGTCACAATGTGTCTCAGTGAGGGTCAGACAGTGTCACAGTATGTCTCAGCGAGAGTCAGCGAGAGTCAGAGAAGGTCAGAGAGTGTCCCAGTGAGTCAGGGAATGTCACAGTGTGTCAGAGATTGTCACGTTCTGTCAGAAGAGAGTCAGAGTGTGTCACAGTGTGTCTCACAGAGAGTCAGAGAGTATTACAGTGTGTCACAGTCTGTCAGAGAGTGTCACAGTGTGTCTCAGAGAGTGTAAGGGAGTGTCAGAGAGAGTCAGATAGTGTCACAGTGTGTTTCAGAGTGTCAGAGAGAGTCAGAGAGTGCCACAGTGTGTCTCAGAATTGTCAGAGAAAGTCAGAGAGAGAGAGTCAGAGAGTGTGACAGGGTGTCTCTGAGAGTGTCAGAGATAGTCCGAGACCGTCCCAGTATGTGAGAGAAAGTCACAGTGTGTCAGAGATTGTCACAGTGTGTCAGAGGACAGTCAGAGAGTGTCACAGTGTGTCAGAGAGAGTCAGAGAGAGTCTCTATGTGTCTCAGAGAGGGTGGCAGAGAGCCAGAGTGTGTCACAGTGTGTCACAGTCTGTCATAGAGTGTCACAGTTTGTCTCAGATAGTGTCAAAGCGAGTCAGACAGTATCACAGGTTGTCTCAGAGAGAGAGAAAGACAGAGAGCGTCACAATATCTCAGCGGGAGACAGAGAGTGTCACTGTGTGTCTCAGAGTGTCAGAAAGTGTCACAGTGTGTCAGTGATTGTCACAGTGTGACAGAGTCTCTGAGTGAGTCAGATAGTGTCATATTCTGTCAGAGAGTGTCACAGTGTGTCTCAGAAAGTGCTAGAGTGTCAGTGTCTCAGAGAGTCTCACAGTGTCTCAGAGAGGGTCACAGTGTCTCAGAGTGTGTCACTGTGTGTCAGAGAGATCGTCAGAGAGTATTACAGTTGTTTCAGAGTGTCAGAGAGTGTGAAAATGTGTCAGAGAGAGAGTGAGAGATTGTCACAATGTGTCTGAGAGAGTGTCAGAGTGTGTCACAGTGTGTCTCAGAGCAAGTCACAGGGTGTCACATTGTGTCTCAGAGAGCGTCACAGTCCGTCTCAGAGTGTGTCAGAAGGAGTCACAAAATGTCACAGCGTGTCTCAGACAGATTCACAATGTCTCAGAGAGTGCCACACTGTGTCAGAGAGAGTGTCAGAGAGATTCTCTGTGTGTCTCAGAGACTGTCAGAGAGAGTCAGAGAGTGTCACAGTTGTCACAGTTGTCACAATCTGTCATAGAGTGTCACAGTCTCGGACTGTGTAAAAGCGAGTCAGACAGTGTCACAGGGTGTCTCATCGTGAGAGAGAGACTGAGATCGTCTCAGCGTCTCAGCGGGAGACAGAGAGTGTCACAGTGTGTGTCAGAGAGTGTCAGAAAGTGTGTCAGAGATGGTCACAGTGTGTCAGAGAGTCTGTGAGAGAGTCAGAGAGTGTCACATTCAGTCAGAGAGTGCCCCAGTGTGTTTCAGAGAGTGTCTGAGAGAGTCAGAGAGTGTAACAGTATGTCCCAGAAAGAGGAAAAGAAAGAGAGTGTCACAGTGTGTCACAGAGAGTGTCAGAAAGGGTCGCAGTGTCACAGAGAGAGTCACAGTGTCTCAGGGAGTATCACAGTGTCGCAGAGAGTGTCACTGTGTGTCTCAGACAGTTTCACAATGTCTGAGAGAGTGCCACCCTGTGTCAGAGAGAATCACAGTATGTTAGAGAGATAGTCAGAGAGTGTCACAGTGTGTCTCAGAAATTTGCAGAAAGTGTATCAGTTTGTCTCAGAGAGTGTCAGACAGTATCACAGTGTGTCTGAGAGAATGTCACAGTGTATCAGGTAGTGTCACAGTGTGTCTCAGGAAGTGTCAGAGAGTGTCACAGTGTGTCACAGTCTGTCAGAGAATCCATCCCACAGACTGTCAGAGAGCGTCACAGAGTGTAAGAGTGTCACGGTTTGTCCTAGAGTGTCACAGTGTCTCATACTGAGTCTCAGAGTGTGTCAGAGAGGGTCAGATTGTTTCACATTGTCTCTCAGAGAGTCAGAAAGTGTCACCGTGTGTCTAAGATTGTGTCACAGTGTATCAGAGAATGTCACAGTGTGCCAGAGAGTGTCACAGTATGTCCCAGTCGGACTGAGAGTGTCTCAGTGTGTCTTAGGAAGTGTCAGAGAGTGTCACGGTCTGTCAGAGAGTGTC
>NW_025213924.1:13546-18377 GCF_004010195.1 Chiloscyllium plagiosum | reverse complement strand
TGTCACAGTGTGTCTCAGAGAGAGTCAGAGAGTGTCAGAGAGTGTCAGAGAGAATGTCAGTGTGTTCATAGAGTGTCACAGTTTGTCTCAGAAAGTGTCAGGGAGAGTCGGAGAGTGTCACAGTGTGTCTCAGAGTGAGCCGGATATGGACCGAGAGTGTCGCAGAGTATCACACTCTGTCAGAGACTGTTACAGCCTGCCTCAAATAGTATCAGAGAGTGTCACAATGTGTCTCAGAGAGTGTCAGAGAGAGTCAGGGAGTGTCACAATGTTTCAAAGAAGAAAAGGGAGTGTCACAGTTTGTCAGAGAGTGTCAGAGTATGTCAGAGAGTATCACAGTATGTCTCAGCTAGTGTCACAGTGTGTCTCAGAGAGTTAGGGAGAGACAGAAAGTGTCACAGTGTGTATCAGAGAGTGTCACAGTGTCTCAGAAAATGTCACTGTCTGTCAGAGAGTGTCACATTGTGTCAGAGAGTGTCACAGTGTGGCGCAGAGACTGACACAGTCTGTAACAGAGTGTTACAGTGTGTATCCGAGAGTGTCAGAGAGTCAGAGAGTGCCACAGTATGTCTCAGAGAATGTCACAGTGTGTCTCAGAGAGAGTCACCGGGTGTCACAGTTTGTCTCAGAGAGTGTCACAGTCTGTCTCAGAGTGTGTCAGACGGAGTCACAATGTATCACGTGTGTCTCAGACTGTTTCACAATGTCTCAGAAAGTGTCACAGCGTGTCAGAGAGTGTCCCAGTGTGTCAGAGAGAGAATCAGAGAGTGTCCCAGTGTGTCAGAGAGAGAAACAGAGAGTGTCCCAGTGTGTCAGAGAGAGTCAGTGAGAGTAACAGTGTATCTCCGACAGTGTCAGACAGTGTCTCATTATGTCTCAGGGAGAGTCAGAGAGTGTCACAGTGTGCCTCAGAGAGTGTCAGAGAGTGTCCTAAAGTGTCACAGTGTGTCACAGTCTATCACAGAATGTCACAGTGTGTCAGAGACAATCAAAGAGTGTCACAGCTTGTTTTAGAGAGTGTCAGAGAGAGTCAGAGAGTGCTACAATGTGTCTCGGAGAGTGTCAAAGAGGGTCAAAGTGTGTCATAGTGTGTCTCAGAGAGTCAGAGAGAGTCTGAAAGTGTCACAGTGTGTCTTAAAGAGTGTCACAGTGTATCAGAGAATGTCACAGTTTGTCAGAGAGTGTCACAATGCGTCACAGTCGGTCTGAGAGTGTCAAACTGTGTCTCAGGAAGTGTCAGAGATTGTCACAGAGCGTCACAGTGTGTCAGAGAGCGTAACAGTGTGTCTCAGAGTGTTACAGTTTGTCCCAGAGTTTCACAGTGTCTCTGAGAGAGACAGAGTTGGCTAGTGTGTGCCTCAGAGAGTGTCAGAAAGTGTCCCAGTGTCTTAGAAAGTGCGACAGTGTGTCACAGTCTATCAGAGAGTATCGCAGTGTATTTTAGAGAGTGTCAGAGAGAGTCAGAGAGTGTCACACTGTGTCTCTGAAAGTGTCAGAGAAAGTCAGAGATTGTCCCACTGTGTCAGAGAGTGTCACAGTATGTCAACGATTGTCACACTGTGTCAGAGAGAGAGTCAGAGAATGTCACAGTGTGTCAGAGAGTGTCACAGTGCGCCAGAGAGAGATTCAGAGAATGTCGCAGTGTGTCTCAGAGAGAGTCAGAAAGTGTTACAGTGTGTCAGGGAGTGTCACAGTGTGTCTCAGAGAGTGTCACAGAGAGCCAGAGATTGTCACAGTGTGTCAGAGAGAGTCAGAGAGATTCTCTGTGTGTCTCAGAGACTGTCAGAGAGAGTCAGAGAGTGTCACAGTTGTCACAGTTGTCACAATCTGTCATAGAGTGTCACAGTCTCGGACTGTGTAAAAGCGAGTCAGACAGTGTCACAGGGTGTCTCATCGTGAGAGAGAGACTGAGATCGTCTCAGCGTCTCAGCGGGAGACAGAGAGTGTCACAGCTGTCTCAGAGTGTTACAGTTTGTCCCAGAGTTTCACAGTGTCTCTGAGAGAGACAGAGTTGGCTAGTGTGTGCCTCAGAGAGTGTCAGAAAGTGTCCCAGTGTCTTAGAAAGTGCGACAGTGTGTCACAGTCTATCAGAGAGTATCGCAGTGTATTTTAGAGAGTGTCAGAGAGAGTCAGAGAGTGCTACAATGTGTCTCGGAGAGTGTCAAAGAGGGTCAAAGTGTGTCATAGTGTGTCTCAGAGAGTCAGAGAGAGTCTGAAAGTGTCACAGTGTGTCTTAAAGAGTGTCACAGTGTATCAGAGAATGTCACAGTTTGTCAGAGAGTGTCACAATGCGTCACAGTCGGTCTGAGAGTGTCAAACTGTGTCTCAGGAAGTGTCAGAGATTGTCACAGAGCGTCACAGTGTGTCAGAGAGCGTAACAGTGTGTCTCAGAGTGTTACAGTTTGTCCCAGAGTTTCACAGTGTCTCTGAGAGAGACAGAGTTGGCTAGTGTGTGCCTCAGAGAGTGTCAGAAAGTGTCCCAGTGTCTTAGAAAGTGCGACAGTGTGTCACAGTCTATCAGAGAGTATCGCAGTGTATTTTAGAGTGTGTCAGAGAGAGTCAGAGAGTGTCACAGTTGTCACAGTTGTCACAATCTGTCATAGAGTGTCACAGTCTCGGACTGTGTAAAAGCGAGTCAGACAGTGTCACAGGGTGTCTCATCGTGAGAGAGAGAATGAGATCGTCTCAGCGTCTCAGCGTGAGACAGAGAGTGTCACAGTGTGTGTCAGAGAGTGTCAGAAAGTGTGTCAGAGATGGTCACAGTGTGTCAGAGAGTCTGTGAGAGAGTCAGAGAGTGTCACATTCAGTCAGAGAGTGCCCCAGTGTGTTTCAGAGAGTGTCTGAGAGAGTCAGAGAGTGTAACAGTATGTCCCAGAAAGAGGAAAAGAAAGAGAGTGTCACAGTGTGTCACAGAGAGTGTCAGAAAGGGTCGCAGTGTCACAGAGAGAGTCACAGTGTCTCAGGGAGTATCACAGTGTCGCAGAGAGTGTCACTGTGTGTCTCAGACAGTTTCACAATGTCTGAGAGAGTGCCACCCTGTGTCAGAGAGAATCACAGTATGTTAGAGAGATAGTCAGAGAGTGTCACAGTGTGTCTCAGAAATTTGCAGAAAGTGTATCAGTTTGTCTCAGAGAGTGTCAGACAGTATCACAGTGTGTCTGAGAGAATTTCACAGTATTTCAGGTAGCGTCACAGTGTGTCACAGTCGGTCTGAGTGTGTCACAGTGTGTCTCAGGAAGTGTCAGAGTGTCACAGTGTGTCACAGTCTGTCAGAGAGTGCCACAGTCTGTCAGAGTGCGTCACAGTGTGTCAGAGTGTCACGGTTTGTCCCAGAGTTTCACAGTGTCTCATACTGAGTCTCAGAGAGTGTCAGAGAGGGTCAGATTGTTTCACATTGTGTCTCAGAGAGTCAGAACGTGTCACCGTGTGTCTAAGAGTGTGTCACAGTGTATCAGAGAATGTCACAGTGTGCCAGAGAGTGTCACAGTATGTTAGAACGTGTCACAGTCAGTCAGAGAGCGTCGCAGTGTGTCAGAGATTGTCACAGTGTGTCTCAGAGAGAGTCAGAGAATGTCAGAGAGAGAGAGTCAGAGAGAGTCAGAGAGAATGTCAGTGTGTTCAAAGAGTGTCACAGTGTGTCTCAGATTGTGTCAGAGAGAGTTACAAAGTATCACATGTGTCTCAGACCTTTCACAATGTCTCAGAAAGTGTCACAGCGTGTCAGAGAGTGTCCCAGTGTGTCAGAGAGAGAATCAGAGAGTGTCCCATTGTATCAGAGAGTCTGTAAGAGAGTCAGAGAGTGTCACATTTAGTCAGAGAGTGCACCAGTGTGTTTCAGAGAGTGTCTGAGAGAGTCAGAGAGTGTAACAGTGTGTCTCAGAGAGAGGGAGAGACAGAGAGTGTCACAGTATGTCTCAGAGAGAGGAAGAGAAAGAGAGTGTCACAGTGCGTCACAGAGAGTGTCAGAAAGGGTCACAGTGTCACAGAGGGAGTCACAGTGTCTCAGGGAGTATTTCAGTGTTGCAGAGAGTGTCGCTGTGTGTCTCCGAAATTTTCACAATGTCTGAGAGAGTGCCAACCTGTGTCAGAGAGAATCACAGTATGTTAGAGAGATAGTCAGAGTCTGTCACAGTGTGTCTCAGAAATTTGCAGAATGTGTATCAGTTTGTCTCAGAGTGTCAGACAGTATCACAGTGTGTCTGAGAGAATGTCACAGTGTATCAGGTAGTGTCACAGTGTGTCACAGTCGGTCTGAGAGTGTCACAGTGTGTCGCAGCCTGTCAGAGAGTGCCACAGTGTGTCAGAGAGTGCCACAGTCTGTCAGAGAGCGTCACAATGTGTCAGAGTGTCACAGTTTGTCCCAGAGTGTTACAGTGTCTCATAATGAGTCTCAGAGAGTGTCAGAGAGGGTCAGATAGAACATAGAACATCGAACATAGAACAGTACAGCACAGAACAGGCCCTTCGGCCCACGATGTTGTGCCGAACATTTGTCCGAGCTTAAGCACCCATCCATGTACCTATCCAATTGCCGCTTAAAGGTCACCAATGATTCTGACTCTGCCACTCCCACAGGCAGCGCATTCCATGCCCCCACCACTCTCTGGGTAAAGAACCCACCCCTGACATCTCCCCTATACCTTCCACCCTTCACCGTAAATTTATGTCCCCTTGTAACACTCGGTTGTGCCCGGGGAAAAAGTTTCTGACTGTCTACTCTACCTATTCCTCTGATCATCTTATAAACCTCTATCAAGTCACCCCTCATCCTTCGCCGTTCCAACGAGAAAAGGCCGAGAACTCTCAACCTAGCCTCGTACGACTTCCTCTC
>NW_025213924.1:0-12633 GCF_004010195.1 Chiloscyllium plagiosum | reverse complement strand
TTCTTCAGGTTCCTTCTGGCTATCCTGTATCCCTCCACTGCTCTGTCTGAACCCTGTTTCCTCAACCTTATTTAAGCCTCCTTCTTCCTCTTTACAAGACATTCAACCTCCCTCGTCAACCAAGGTTCCCTCACACGACCATTTCTTTCCTGCCTGACAGGTACATACGTATCAAGGACACGTTGTATCTGTTCCTTGAAAAAGTTCCACATTTCCACGACATCCTTCCCTGACAGCCTATGCTCCCAACTTATGCTCCTCAGATCCTGTCTTACAGCATCGTAATTACCCTTCCCCCAATTGTAAAACCTACCCTGTTGCACGCACATATCTCTCTCCATAACCAAGGTGAAAGTCACAGAATTGTGGTCACCATCACCAAAATGTTCACCCACTAACAAGCCCATCACTTGTCCCGGTTCATTACCGAGTACTAAATCCAAAATGGCCTCCCCTCTGGTCGGACAATCTGCATACTGAGTTAGAAAAGCTTCCTGGACAAACACCGCCCCATCCAATCTTCTTGATCTAAAGAGCTTCCAATCAATATTGTTTCACAGTGTGACTCAGAGAGTCAGAAAGTGTCACCGTGTGTATATGAGAATGTCGCAGTGTATCAGAGAATGTCACAGTGTGCCAGAGAGTGTCACAGTATGTCCCACTCGGTCTGTGAGTGACACAGTGTGTCTCAGGAAGTGTCAGAGAGTGTCACAGTGGGTCACGGTCTGTCAGAGAGTGTCACAGTCAGTCAGAGAGCGTCGCAGTGTGTCAGAGATTGTCACAGTGTATCTCAGAGAGAGTCAGAGAGTGTCAGAGAGAGTCAGAGAGAGTCCCAGTGTGTTCAAAGAGTGTCACAGTGTGTCTCAGAAAGTGTCAGGGAGAGCCGGAGAGTGTCACAGTGTATCACAGTCTGTCAGAGAGTTTAGGAGTCTTTCTGAGATAGAGACAGAGAGAGTCCGAGAGTGTCACAGTGTGTCTCAGAGTGTGTCGGATATGGTCCGAGAGTGTCAAAGAGTATCATACTCAGTCAGAGAGTGTTACAGCCTGTCTGAAATAGCATCAAAGAGTGTCACAATGTGTCTCAAAGAGTGTCAGAGAGAGTCAGCGAGTGTCACAGTGTCTCAGAGAAGAAAAGGGAGTGTCACAGTTTGTCAGAGAGTATCAGAGTATGTCAAAGTGTGTCTCAGAGTGTGTCACAGTGTGTCTCAGAGAGTGAGGGAGAGACAGAAAGTGTCACAGTCTGTATCAGAGACTGTCACAGTGTCTCAGAAAATGTCACTGTATGTCAGAGAGTGTCACAGTGTGGCGCAGAGAGAGGGAGAGAAAGAGAGTGTCACAGTGTGTCACAGAGAGTGTCAGAAAAGGTCGCAGTGTCACAGAGAGAGTCACAGTGTCTCAGAGAGTATCACAGTGTCGCAGAGAGTGTCACTGTGTGTCTCAGACAGTTTCACAATGTCTGAGAGAGTGCCACCCTGTGTCAGAGAGAATCACAGTATGTTAGAGAGATAGTCAGAGAGTGTCACAGTGTGTCTCAGAAATTTGCAGAAAGTGTATCAGTTTGTCTCAGAGAGTGTCAGACAGTATCACAGTGTGTCTGAGAGAATGTCACAGTGTATCAGGTAGTGTCACAGTGTGTCTCAGGAAGTGTCAGAGAGTGTCACAGTCAGTCAGAGAGTGCCACAGTCTGTCAGAGAGCATCACAGTGTGTCAGAGTGTCACAGTTTGTCCCAGAGTGTCACAGTGTCTCATACTGAGTCTCGGAGAGTGTCAGAGAGGGTCAGATTGTTTCACAGTGTGACTCAGAGAGTCAGAAAGTGTCACCGTGTGTTTATGAGAATGTCGCAGTATATCAGAGAATGTCACAGTGTGCCAGAGAGTGTCACAGTATGTCCCTGTGTGTCAGAGAGTGTCACAGTGTGTCACAGTCTGTCAGAGAGTTCCACAGTCTGACAGAGTGCGTCACAGTGTGTGACAGTGTCACAGTTTGTCCCAAAGCGTCACAGTGTCTCATACTGAGTCTATGAGAATGTCAGAGAGGGTCAGAGTGTATCACAGTGTGTCTCAGAGAGTCAAAACGTGTCATGGTGTGCCTTAGAGAGTGTCACAGTGTATCAGAGAATGTCACAATGCGCCAGAGAGTGTCACAATGTGTCCCCGTCGGTCTGTGAGCGTCACAGTGTGTCTCGGGAAGTGTCAGAGAGTGTCACAGTGTGTCGCAGTCTGTCACATCGTGTCACAATCAGTAAGAAAGCGACGCAGTCTGTCAGAGTGTCACAGTTTGTCCCAGAGTGTCACAGTGTCTCAGAAAGAGAGAGAGACAGAGAGACAGAGAGAGTTACAGTGTCTCAGCGAGAGACAGAGTTGGTTATTGTGTGTCTCAGAGTGTGTCCGAACGTGTCACAGTGTGTTAGAAAGTGTTACTGTGTGCCAGAGATTGTCACAGTCTGTCTCAGAGAGAGTCAGAGAGTGTCAGAGAGAGAGAGAGTCAGAGAGTATCAGAGAGAGTCAGAGAGAAACCCAGTGTGTTCAAAGAGTGTCACAATGTGTCTCAGAAAGTGTCAGGAAGAGTCAGAGAGTGTCACAGTGTATCATAGTCTGTCAGAGAGTGTCGCAGTCTGTCAGAGATAGTGTCAGAGAGTGTCAGAGAGAGTCCGAGAGCGTCACAGTGTGTCTGAGAGTGTGTCGGATATGGTCCGAGAGTGTCACAAAGTATCACAGTCTGTCAGAGATTGTTACAGCCTGTCTCAAATAGTATCAGAGAGTGTCACAATGTGTCTCAGAGAGAGTCAGAGAGTATCACAGTGTGTCTCAGAGCGTGTCAGAGAGAGTGTAGGGTGTGTCACAATGTGTCTCAGAGAGTGACAGAGAGATTCAGGGAGTGTCAACGTATCTCAGAGAAGAAAAGGCAATGTCACAGTTTGTCAGAGAGTGTCAGAGTATGTCATAGAGTGTCACAGTGTGTCTCAGAGAGCGAGAGAGAGACAGAAAGTGTCACAGTCTGTATCAGAGAGTGTCACAGTGTCTCAGAAAATGTCACTGTATGTCAGCGAGTGTCACAGTGTGTTAGAAAGTGTTCCTGTGTGCCAGAGATTGTCATAGTGTTTCTCAGAGAGAGTCAGAGAGTGTCGGAGAGAGAGTCACAGAGTGTCAGAGAGAGTCAGAGAGAGTCCCAGTATGTTCAGATAGTGTCACAGTGTGTCTCAGAAAGTGTCAGGGAGAGTCAGAGAGTGTCACAGTATATCACAGTCTGTCAGAGAGTTTCACAGTCTGTCAGAGATAGTGTCAGAGAGTGTCAGAGAGAGTCCGAGAGTGTCACAGTGTGTCTCCAAGTGTGTCGGATATGGTCCGAGAATGTCACAGAGTATCACATTCTGTCAGAGATTGTTACAGCCTGTCTCAAATAGTATCAGAAAGTGTCACAATGTGTCTCTGAGAGTGTCAGAGAGTGTCACAGTGTGTCTCAGAGAGTGTCACAGTGTGTCAGAGAGAGAGAGAGTGAGTCAGAGAGTGTCACAATGTGTCTCAGAGTTGGAGAGAGTCAGAGTGTTACAGTGTGTCTCAGAGAGTGTCGCAGCGTGTCAGAGATTGTCACAGTGAGTCAGAGAGTACGTGAGAGAGTCAGAAAGTTTCACATTCTGTCAGAAAGTGCCACAGTGTGTTTCAGAGAGTGTCTGAGCGATTCAGAGAGTGTCACAGTGTGTTTCAGAGAGTGTCTGAGAGAGTCAGAGAGTGTCACATTGTGTCTCAGAGGGAGACAGAAAGTGTCACAGTTTGTCTCAGAGAGTGTCAGGCAGTTTCACAGTGTGTCAGAGAGCGTTAGTGTGTCAGAGATTGTCACAGTATTTCAGAGAGTGTTTGAGAGAGTCAGAGAGTGTCACAGTGTGTTTCAGAGAGTGTCTGAGAGAGTCAGAGAGTGTCACAGTGTGTCTCAGAAATTTGCAGAAAGTGTCTCAGTTTGTCTCAGAGAGTGTCAGGCAGTGTCACAGTGTGTCACAGTCGATCTGAGAGTGTCACAGTGTGTCTCAGAAAGTGTCAGAGACTGTCACAGTGTGTCACAGTCTGTCAGAGAGTTCCACAGTCTGTCAGAGTGCGTCACAGTGTGTGAGAGTGTCACAGTGTGTCCCCGTCGGTCTGGGAGCGTCACAGTGTGTCTCGAGAAGTGTCAGAGAATGTCACAGTGTGTCGCAGTCTGTCACATCGTGTCACAGCCAGTCAGAAAGCGTCGCAGTGTGTCAGAGTGTCACAGTTTGTCCCAGAGTGTCTCAGAAAGAGAGACAGAGAGAGTTACAGTGTCTCAGCGAGAGATAGAGTTGGTTATTGTGTGTCTCAGAGAGTGTCAGAAAGGGTCACAGTGTGTTAGAAAGTGTTACGTGTCAGAGATTTTCACAGTGTGTCTCAGAGAGAGTCAGAGAGTGTCAGTGACAGAGAGTGTCAGAGAGAGTCAGAGGGAGTCCCAGTGTGTTCAAAGAGTGCCACAGTGTGTCTCAGAAAGTGTCAGGCAGAGTCAGAGTGTCACAGTGTCTCACAGTCTGTCAGAGAGTGTCACAGTCTGTCTGAGATAGTGTCAGAGAGTGTCAGAGAGAGTCCAAGAGTGTCACAGTGTGTCTGAGAGTGTGTCGGATATGGTCCGAGAGTGTCACAAAGTATCACAGTCTGTCAGAGATTGTTACAGCCTCTCTCAAATAGTATCAGAGAGTGTCACAATGTGTCTCAGAGAGAGTCAGAGAGTATCACAGTGTGTCTCAGAGTGTGTCAGAGAGAGTGTAGGGAGTGTCACAATGTATCTCAGAGAGTGACAGAGAGCGCCAGGGAGTGTCAAATTGTCTCAGAGAAGAAAAGGCAATGGCACAGTTTGTCAGGGAGTGTCAGAGTATGTCAGAGAGCGTCACAGTGTGTCTCAGGGAATGTCATAGTGTGTCTTAGGGAGTGACGGAGAGACAGAAAGTGTCACAGTCTGTATCAGAGAGTGTCACAGTGTCTCAGAGAATGTGACCGTATGTCAGAGAGTGTCACAGTGTTTCAGAGAATGTCACAGCGTGGCGCAGAGAATGACACAGTCTGTCACAGTGTGTTACAGTGTGTTTCAGACAGTGTCAGAGAGAGTCAGAGAGTGCCACAGTGAGTCTCAGAGAGAATCACAGTGTTTCACCGTGTGCCTCAGAGAGTGTCACAGTCTGTCTCAGAGTGTGTCAGAGGGAGTCACAAAGTGTCCCTGTGTGTCTCAGACTGTTTCAGAATGTCTCAGAAAGTGTGTCCCAGTGTGTCTCCGAGAGTGTCAGAGATTGTTACAGCCTGTCTCAAATAGTATCAGAGAGTGCCACAGTGAGCCTCAGAGAATGTCACAGTGTGTCAGCGAGGGAGACTCAGAGAGTGTCACAATGTGTCTCAGAGTCAGAGAGAGTCGGAGAGTGTCACTCTGTGTCTCAGAGAGAGTCAGAGAGTGTCACAGTGTGCCTCAGAGAGAGTGAGAGACAGAGAGTGTCACAGTGTGTCACAGAGAATGTCAGAAAGGGTCACAGTGTCACAGGGAGTTTCACAGTGTCTCAGAGAGTATCACTCTCAGACACACTCTGACACACTGTGACAATCTCTGACACACTGTGACACTTTATCACCCTCTCTAAGACACACTGTGACACTGTCTGACAGTCTCTGGGACAAACCGAGACACTTTCTACAAATTTCTGAGACACACTGTGACACCCTCTGACTCGCTCAGACACTGTCTGAAACACACTGTGATACTCTCTGACAGTTTGTGACACTGTCGGACACTCACAGACACTCTCTGACACACTGTGACAATCTCGGACACACTGAGACACTTTCTGACACTCTCTGAGGCACACTGTGACACTGTCTGACACTCTCTGAGACGCATTGAGACACTTTCTGCAAATTTCTGAGACACACTGTGACAATCTCTGACTATCTCTCTGACATTCTGTGACCCTCTCTGACACAGAATGACACTCTCTGAGACAATGTGAAACTGTCTGAGACACACAGTGACACTCTCTGACTCCGTCTCTGTCACACTGTGACACTCTCTGAGACACTGTGATAATCTCTGAGACACTGTGTCCGTCTCTGTGATACTGTGACCCTTTCTGACATTCTCTGAGACACACTGTTACACTCTTTGACTCTCTCAGATACTCTCTAAAACACACTGTGACACTCTTTGACAGACTGTGATACTCTCTGACTCTCTCAGACCCTCTGAGACACACTGTGACACTCTCTGACTCTCCTCTGAGAAACTGTGACAATATCTGACTCACTGGGATGCTCTTAGACTTTCTCTGACACACTCAGAGAGACACTGCGGCACTCTCTGACTCTCTCTGACAGTCTCTGAAACACTCTCTGCGACATTCTCTAACTTTCTCTGACACACCCTTACACTCTCTGAGACACACTGTGACACCATCTGACAGACTGTGACACTCTGTAACACTCTCTGACTCTATCTGAGACACACTGTGACATTCTCTGACTCTCTCAGACATTATCTGAGACACACTGTGACACTCTCTGAGACACTGTGATACTCTCTGAGACACTGTGATACTCTCTGAGACACTGTGTCTCTCTCTGTGATACCCTTTCTGACATTCTCTGAGACACATTGTGACACTCTCAGACACTCTCTGAAGCACACTGTGACACTCTTTGACAGACTGTGACACTCTCTGACTCTCCTCTGATAAACTGTGACAATCTCTGACACACTGGGATGCTCTTAGACTTTCTCTGACACTCTCAGAGAGACACTGCGGCACTCTCTGACTCTCTCTGACACTCTCTGAAACACTCTGCTACATTCTCTTACTCTCTCTGACACACCCTTACACTCTCTGAGACGCACTGTGACACCATCTGACAGACTGTGACACTCTGTAACACTCTCTGACTCTATCTAAGACACACTGTGACATTCTCTGACTGTCTAAGACAATCTCTGAGACACACTGTGACGCTCTCTGACTATCTTTCTGACATACTGTGACCCTCTCTGACACAGAGTGACACTCTCTGAGACATTGCGAAACTGTCTGAGACACACAGTGATACTCTCTGACACACTGTGACAATCTCTGACACACTGTGACACTGTCTGACACTCTCTGAGAAACACTGTGACACTGTCTGACACTCTCTGAGACAAACTAAGACACTTTCTGCAAATTTCTGAGACACACTGTGACACCCTTTGACTCTCTCAGACACTCCCTGAAACACACTGTCACACTCCCTGACAGATTGTGACACTGTCTGACACTCTCAGACACGGTCTGACGCACTGTGACAATCTCAGACACACCGAGACACTTTCTGACACGCTCTGAGACACACTGTGACACTGTCTGACACTCTCTGAGACACACTTAGACACTTCCTGCAAATTTCTGAGACACACTGTGACAATCTGTGACAATCTCTCTGACATACTGTGACCCTCTCTGACACAGAGTGACACTCTCTGAGACATTGTGAAACTGTCTGAGACACACAGTGACACTCTCTGACTCCGTCTCTGTCACACTGTGACACTCTCTGTGACACTGTGATACTCTCTGAGACACTGCGTCTCTCTCCGTGATACTGTGACGCTTTCTGACATTCTCTGAGACACACTGTGACACTCTCTGACCGACTGTGACACTCTGTTACACTCTCTGAATCGATCTGAGACGCACTGTGACATTCCATGACTCTCTCAGACACTGAAACACACTGTCTCAGAGAATGTCACAGTGAGTCTCAGAGAGAGTCACCGGGTGTCACAGTGTATCTCAGAGATTGTCACAGTCTGTCTCAGAGTGAGTCGGAGGGAGTCACAAAGTGTCACAATGTGTCTCAGACTGTTTTATAATGTCTCAGAAAGTGTCACAGTGTGTCAGAGAGTGTCCCAGTGTGTCAGAGAGAGAGTCAGAGAGTGTCCCAGTGTGTCAGACAGAGAGTCCGAGAGTGTCACAGTGTGTCTCCGAGAGTCTCAGACAGTATTTCAGTGTGTCTCAGAGAGAGTCAGAGAGTGTCACAGTGTGCCTCAGAGAGAGTCAGAGAGTGTCACAGTGTGTCTCAAAGAGAGTCAGAGAGTGTCCCAGTGTGTCAGACAGAGAGTCAGAGAGTGTCACAGTGTGTCTCAGAGAGAGTCAGACAGTGTCACAGTGCGTCTCAAAGAGAATCAGAGAGTGTCACAGTGTGTCTCTGAGAGTGTCAGAGAATGTCGGAGATTGTCCCAGTGTGTCAGAGAGTGTCACAGTATGTCAGCGATTGTCTCAGTGTGCCTCAGAGAGAGTCAGAGAGTGTCACAGTCTGCCTCAGAGAGTCTCACAGTGTGTCAGAGAGACAGAGTCAGAACGTGTCACAATGTGTCTCAGAGTTCGAGAGAGTCAGAAAGTGTCACAGTTTGTCTCAGAGAGTGTCAGACAGTGTCACAGTGTGTCAGAGAGTGTCAGAGTATGTCAGCGATTGTCACAGTGTGTCAGAGAGACAGTCAGAGAATGTCACAGTGTGTGTCAGAGAGAGCCAGAGAGTGTTACAGTGTGTCACAGTCTGTCAGAGAGTGTCACAGTGTGTTTTAGAGAGTGTCAGAGAGAGTCAGGCAGTGCCACAGTGTGTCGTAGAGTGTGGCAGAGAGGGTCAGAGTGTTTCACAGTCTATCTCAGAGAGTATCACAGTGTGTCTCAGAGAGTGTCAGTGAGAGTCAGCGAGTGCCACAGTGTATCACAGTCTGTCAGAGAGTGTTACAGCCTGTCTCAAATAGTATCAGAGAGTGTCACATTGTGTCTCAGAGAGAGTCAGAGAGCATCACAGTGTGTCTCAGAGAGTGACGGAGAGGGTCAGGGAGTGTCACAGTGTCTCAGAGAAGAAAATTGAGTGTCACAGTTTGTCAGAGAGTGTCAGAGTATGTCAGAGAGTGTCACAGTGTGTCTCCGAGAGTGTCACAGTGTGTCTCAGAGAATGAGGGAGCAACAGAAAATGTCACAGTGTGTATCAGAGTGCGTCACAGTGTCTCAGAGAATGTGACCGTATGTCAGAGAGTGTAACAGTCGGTCAGGCAGTGTCACAGTGAGTCTCAGAGAGCGTCACATTGTGTCACAGTGTGCCTCAGAGAGTGTCACAGTCTGTCTCAGAGTGTGTCAGAGGGAGTCACAAAGTGTCACAGTGTGTCTCAGACTGTTTCACAATGTGTCAGAAAGTGTCACAGTGTGTCATAGTGTGTCCCAGTGTGTCAGAGAGTGAGACAGAGTGTCAGTGTGTCTCAGATAGAGTCAGAGTGTCACAGTGTGTCTCCGACAGTGTCAGACAGTGTCTCAGCGTGTCTCAGAGACAGTCACAAAGTGTCAAAGTGTGCCTCAGAGAGTGTCACAGTGTGTCAGCGAGAGAGACCCAGAGAGTGTCACAATGTGTCTCAAAGTCAGAGAGTGTCACTCAGTGTCTCAGAGAGAGTCAGAGAGTGTCACAGTGTGTCTCACAGAGAGTCAGACAGTGTCACAGTGTGTCGCAGAGAGAGTGAGAGACAAAGAGTGCCACAGTGTGTCTCAGAGAGTGTCAGAAAGGGTCACAGTGTCACAGAGAGAGTTACAGTGTCTCAGACAGCGTGTCACTGTGTGTCTCAGACAGTTTCACAATGTCTCAGAGAATGCCATTCTGTGTCAGAGGGAGTCACAGTATGTCAGACAGATAGTCAGAGAGTGTCACAGTGTGTCTCAGAAATTTGCAGAAAGTATCTCTGTTTGTCTCAGAGAGTGTCAGAGATTGTCACAGTGTGTTTCAGAGAGTATCACAGTGTATCAGATAGTGTCACAGTGTGCCACTGTTGGTCTGAGAGTGTCACAGTGTGTCTCAGGAAGTGTCAGAGAATGTCTCAGTGTTTCACAGTCTGTCAGAGAGGGTCACAGTATTTAAGAAAGATAGTCAGAGAGTGTCGCAGTGTGTCTCAGAAATTTGCAGAAAGTGTCTCAGTTTTTCTCAGAGAATGTCAGAGCGTGTCACAGTGTGTCTCAGAGAGTGTCACAGTGTGTCACAGTTTGTTTCAGAGAGTGTCTGAGTGAGTCAGAGAGTGTCATAGTGTGTCACAGTCTGTTACAAAGTGCCACAGTGTTTCTCACAGTGTCAGAGAGAGTCATACAGTGTCGCGGAGAGTCTAAGAGAGTGTCATAGAGTCAGAGAGTGTCAGAGAGTGCCACAGTCTGTCTCAGAGAGTCTCAAAGAGTGCCACAGTGTGTCTCAGAGAGTGGCACAGTGTCTCGGAGAGTCAGAGGTAGACAGAAAATATCACAGTGTGTCACAGAGACTTTCACACTGTCTCAGAGAATGTCACCATGTGTCAGAGATTGTCACAGTCGGTCAGAGAGTGTCACAGAGTGTCACAGAGTGTCACAGTGTGTTACAGAGAGTGTCACAGTCTGTCAGATAGAGTCACAGTGAGTCTCAAAAAGCATCACAGTGTGTTTGGGAGAGTGTCCTAGAGAGCCAGAGAGTTTCACAGTTTGTCATACTGTGTCTCAGATAGTATCCCAGTCTGTCTCAGAGAGTTTCAGAGAAGGTCTGAGTCTGTCACAGTGTGTCTCAAAGTGTCCGAGAAAGTCAGAGAGTGTTGCAATGTGTCTCAGAGAGAGTCAGTGAGTGTCAAAGCGTGTGTAAGACAGTGTCAGAGCGCGTCAGAGAGTGTCACAGTCTGTCTCAGAGAGTGTCAAAAAGTGTCACAGTGTGTCTCAGAGAGTGTCACAGTGTGTCTCAGAGAGGCAGAGCGAGACAGAAAATGTCACAGTGTGTCTCAGAGAGTGTCACAGTATCTCAGAGAATGTCACCATGTGTCAGAGAGTGTCACAGTCGGTCAGAGAGTGTCACAGTGTGTCAGAGAGTGTCACGGCATGTCACAGACAGTGTCACAGTCTGTCACAGTCTGTCAGAGAGAGTCACAGTGTGTTTCAGAGAGTGTCATAGAGAGTCAGAGAGTGTCACAGTGTGTCCCAGAGATTGACAGATTGTGTCACAGCGTGTCTCAGTGTGTCAGAGTCACAGAGTGTCACAGTAGGTCTAAGAGAGTGTCAGAGAGCGTCAGAGATTGTCACAGACTGTCTCGGAGAGGATCGAAATGTCACACTCTGTCAGAGTGTCACAGTGTGTCAGAGACTGTCACAGTGTATCACAGAGAGTGCCATATCCTGTCACAGTCTGTCAGAGAGTTTCACAGTATGTCTCAGAGAGTGTCAGAGAGAGTCTGGCAGTATCACGTTCTGCCTCATAAGGGTCAGAGTGTGTCACAGTTTGCCTCAGAGAGTCAGAGAGTGTGACAATATGCCACAGTCTTTCAGAGAGTGTCACAGTGTGCCTCAGAGACTGTCAGAGAAAGTCAGAAAATGTCACATTGAGTCATAGACTGTTAGAGAGTGTCATAGTGTGTCTCAGAGTGTCAGAGAAAGTAACAGAGTGTCACAGCGTGTCTATGAGAGTATCACAGTCTGTCATGTTCTGTCAGAGTGTCACAGTGTGTCTCAGAGAATGTTACAGAGTGTCAGGTCGAGTCACAGAGTGTCACAGTGCGTCTCAGAGAATGTTACAGAGTGTCAGATCAAGTCACAGAGTGTCTCAGAGAGTGTCACAGTGTGTGTGGGAGAGTGTCCGAGAGAGTCAGAGAGTGTCACAATTTGTCATACTGTGTCTCACAGCGTGTCAGAGAGTGTCACAGTTATTCTCCTAGAGTTTCCGAGAGGGTCTGAGTGTGTCACAGTGTGTCTCAAAGTGTCAGATAAAGTCAGAGAGTATTGCAATGTATGTCAAAGCGTGATTCAGACAGTGGCAGAGAGAGTCAGAAAGTGCCACAGTGTGTCTCAGAGAGTGTCACCATGTGTCAGAGACTGTCACAGTCGGTGAGAGAGTGTCACAGTGTGTCAGAGAGTGTCACTGTGTGTCACAGAGAGTGTGACAGGCTGTGACAGTGTGGCTAGGAGAGTGACACAGTGTGTCTCGGACAGTCAGAGGATGACAGAAAATGTCACAATGTGTCTCAGAGAGTGTCACAGTGTCTCAGAGAATGTCGACATGTGTCAGAGATTGTCACAGTCGGTGAGAGAGTATCACAGTTTGTCAGAGAGTGTCACAGTGTGGCACAGTTTGTCTTGGGGATTGTCAGAGATGGTCAGAGATTATCTCAGAGAGGATCACAGTCTGTCAGAGAGTTTTACAGTGTGTCTTAGAGAGTGACAGAAAGAGTGCGAGAGTATCACAGAGTGCCTCAGAGCATGTCCGAGAGTGTCACAGTGTGTCTAAGAGTGTCAGAGAGAGTCACAGAGTGCCACAGTGTGTCTAAGAGAGCGTCAGAGAGTGTGACAATCTGTCTCAGAGAGTGTCAAAGTGTGTGTGAGAGAGTGTCCGAGAGAGTCAGAGAGTGTCACAATTTGTCATACTGTGTCTCGGAGCGTGTCAGAGAGTGTCACAGTCATTCTCCTAGAGTTTCCGAGAGGGTCTGAGTGTGTCACAGTGTGTCACAAAGTGTCAGATAAAGTCAGAGAGTATTGCAATGTGTGTCAAAGCGTGATTCAGACAGTGTCAGAGAGAGTCAGATAGTGTCACAATCTGTCTCAGAGAGTGTCAGAAAGTGCCACAGTGTGTCTCAGA
>NW_025213923.1:32029-37405 GCF_004010195.1 Chiloscyllium plagiosum | reverse complement strand
TGCCCCATGTTCTATGAGTCTAACTTTTATTTGCTGAGCGGTTCGATAGACGGTCTGTATTGCGCTGTAATGTTTTATGCTGCATTTGTCAAACTTCCAGTATTAGCCGAGCGGTTCCATAAAGGGCCTGTATTGCGCTGTAATGTTCCATGTTCTATGAGTCTTATTTCCTTTATTAGCCAGGCATTTTCATAAAGGTGCTGTTCTGCGCTGTAATGTTTCATGTTGTATTAGACTAGTGTCCATTATTAGCCAAGTGGTTCCATAACGGACCTGTATTGCGCTGTAATGTTCTGTAATGTATTAGTTAATTTCCTGTATCAGCTGAGTGGTTCCATAAAGTGCCTGTATAGCGCTGTAATGCTCCATGTTCTATGAGTCTAACTTGCATTATCAAGCAAGCGGTTCCATGCAGGGCCTGTACTGCGCTTTAATGTTCTATGTTGTATTAGTCTAATGTCCATTATCAGCCGAGCGGTTCCATAAAGTGCCTGTTCTGCACAGTAATGTTCCTTGTTCTATGCGTCTCACTTCATTTATTAGCCAAGCATTTCCATAAAGGCCCTGTACTGTGCTGTAATGTTCTATGTTGTATTAGTCATAATTCCTTTATTAGCCGAGTGGTTCCATAAAAGGCCTGTACAGCATTGTAATGTTCTATTTTGTATTAGTCTAACTTCATTCATTCGGCGATGGGTTCCATAGACGGCTTGTACCGCGCTGTAATGTTCTATGTTGATTTGTCAAACTTCCTGTATAAGCCAAGCGGTTACATAAAGGGCATGTATTGCTCTGTAATGCCCCATGTTCTATGAGTCTAACTTCCTGTATTAGGCAAGCGGGTCCATCAAGTGCCTGTACTGCGCTGCAATGCTTCATGTTCTGTGAGTCTAACGTCCATTATCAAGCAAGCGGTTCCATAAAGGTCCTGTACTGCGCTGTAATGTTCTATCTTGTATTTGTCATACTTCCGGTTTTAGCAGAGCAGTTCCGTAAACAGCCTGTACAGCGCTGTAATGCTCCATGTTAAATTTGTCAAACTTCCTTTATAAGCCGAACGGTTCCGCAAGGGCCTGTACTGCGCTGTAATGTTCTATGTTCTATGGGTCTAACTTCCTGTATTAGCTGAACAGATCCATAAAGCGCCTGTGCAGTACTGTAATGCTCCATGTTCTATGAGTTTAACTTCCATTATCAAGCAAGTAGTTCCATATACGTCGTGTCCTGTGTTATAATGTTCTATGTTGTATTAGTCTAGTGTCCATTATTAGCTGAGCGGTTCCATAAAGGGCCTGTACTGCGCTGTAGTGCCCCATGTTCTATGAGTCTAACTTCCTTGATTAGGCGAGCAGTTCCATAGACGGCCTGTACAGCACTGTAATGTTCTATGTTATATTTGTCAAACTTCTGGTATTAGCCGAGCGGTTCCATAAAGGGCCTGTATTGCGTGTAATGTTACTTGTTTATTGAGTCTTACACCAGACATGTGGACACTATTTAAGAAGCAGTTGTTGTGAGTGATGCACAAATTTGTTCCTCTCAGACAGGTAAGAAGGGGTAAGATTAAGGAACCTTGGATGACGAGAACAGAGGAACTCCTCATCAAAAGGAAGAAAGCAGCTTATGTAAGGTGGAGGAAGCAAGGACATAGCACAGGTTTAAAGGATTACAGGCTTGCTAGGAAGGAGCTCAGAAATTGACTTAGGAGAGCCAGGAGGGGGCACGAAAAAGGCTTGGCAAGAAGGTTTAGTGAGAACCCAAAAGCGTTTTACTCAAACGTGAGGAATAAGAAAATGATCAGGGAGAAGGAAGGGCCGATCAGGGATAGAGGGAACTTGTGCGTGGAGTCTGAGCAGTTAGGAGAAGCCCTAAATGAGTTTTTTGCTTCAGTTTTCACCAAGGAAAGAGAACTTGTTATAAATGAAAACTTAGAGGAGCTGGGATACAGTCTTGACCAGATCGAAATTGATGATGTTGATGTGCTAGAAACTTTGGAAAACATTAAGATTGATAAGTCCCCAGAGCCAGACCAGATTTATCCTAGGCTGTTCCGAGAAGCGAGAAAGGAGGTTGCTAAGCCACTGGCGAGGATATTTGCCTCCTCACTCTCCACGGGAGTCATACTGGAGGATTGGAAGGAGGCGAATGTTGTTCCTCTTTTCAATAAGGGTAATAGGGAAATCCCTGGCAATTACAGATCAGTCTTACGTCTGTGGTCAGCAAAGTTTTGGAAAAAATTCTGAGGGATAGGATTTATGACTACTTGGCAAAGCATAGTGTGATTAAGGGCAGTCAGCATGGCTTTGTGAGGGGCAGGTCATGCCTCAGAAATCTTATTGAGTTCTTTGAGGAGGTGTCAAGACAGGTCGATGATGGTCGAGCAGTGGATGTGGATTTCAGCAAGGCATTTGATAGGGTTCTCCATGGTAGGCTCATCCATTAAGTCAGGAAGTATGGGATACAGGGAGATTTGGCTATCTGAATTCAGAATTGGCTGGCTGACAGAAGGCAGAGAGTGGTTGTAGATGGAAAGTATTCTGCCTGGAGGTCAGTGTTGAATGGGGTCCCGCAGGGCTCTGTTCTTTGGCCTCTGCTCTTTGTAGTTTTTATAAATGACTTGGATGAGGAGGTTGAGGGGTGGGTTAGTAAATTTGCAGATGACACAAAGGTTAGAGGTGTCGTAAATAGTATAGAGGGCTACTGCAGGCTGCAGCGCAACATAGGCAGGATGCAGAGCTGGGCTGAGAAACGGCAGGTGGAGTTCAACCTGGATAAATGCGAAGTGATGCATTTTGGAAAGTCGAACTTGAATGCTAAATATAGGATTAAAGACAGGATTCTTGATAGTGTGGAGGAACAGAGGGATCTGTGTGTGCAAATACGTAGGTCCATCAAAGTTGCCACCTAAGTGGACAGGGTTGTTAAGAAAGCACATGGTGTTTTGGCTTTCATTAACTGGGGGATAGAGTTTAAGAGCCATGAGGTTTTGCTGCAGCTCTACAAGTCACTGGTGAGGCCACATTTGGAATATTGTGTCCAGTTCTGGTCGCCCTGTTATAAGAAAGATACAGAGGCTTTGGAGAGAGTGCAAAGAAGGTTTACCAGGATGCTGCCTGGACTGGAGGGCTTGCCTTATGAAGAAAGGCTCTGACTTTTCTTTCTGGAGAGAAGGAGGAAGAGAGGAGACCTGATAGAGTTGTATGAGAGAGTGTGAGAGCAGAAAAGACAGACAGACAGGGAGAGGGAGAGACAGCATCAGCAGATGGAAAAAGAAGGGGAGAATGGGAGAGGAAGGGAGAGATGGAGATAGGAAGAGAGGTGGGAGACAGTGGGATGTGAGAGAAAGAGAGAGGGGGAGGGGAAGACATAGCTGTAGGAAGCGGGGGAGAGAGATAGAGTGTGAGAGAGAGGGTGAAATTGCGTGAGAGTGAGAGAGCAAGATTGTGTGTATGTGAGAGAGAGAGAGCAAGAATGTCTGAGAGAGATAAGAGTGTGTCAGAAAGACGGAGAGGATGACAGTCTGAGAGAGATCAAGGACAAGAGTGTGAGTGTGTGTGTGTGAGAGAGAGGGTAAATCCAGGAGAATAAATCACAATCTTCTCAGGAGAAGAGCCGGATTCCCTTCGTTGAGACCGATGGATGAACAAAGACTGTCCCTACCAAAGTAGACCATCAAAGGCTGGAAGAGATCAGGATTGAACACTCCACTGCAGCCAAAATAGCTGTAGAACCAGGAAAACACTCTCAGCTGGTCCTGCTTGGAAATTGTCTTTCTTTATCCAATTAAATCTTGTATTGAATCTGAAACGTCTTAACGAAGTGAATAAACTCTGCCAGCGAGCTGTGACCACAAACTTCCCAAACCCACCAGACACAGGCTGGTGAAGGATGGAGGTTTTAGTGAGATGCGAGGGAGAATTTGTCCTGATGTCCCAGCAATTATCTCTCCTGTAACCAACAGCGCCTGGGAAAAATAAACTTGATGTGGTCATGATGGCATTGTTGTTGTGGCATCAGTTCGGAGCTGAGTGCTCTTCTGTGTTTTCAAACAGTTGGAGGCGCTGGATGGTAAAAGGATGTCTCTGGATAAGGGCAGGATGACGTGGTCATTAATAGACAGCAGGCATTCATCATCAGCGACCGATCGAACTTGTTTCCCCAGAGACTGGTTGGTGGGAGTGACCACAGAGTAATGCTGACCAATGAGGGCACGCCCAGATACTGTTGCCCCTTCCATCCCTATGCACCATCTTTTGTCATGATCTGGACATTGGTAATGGCTGTTCTGGTGCTCATCAGGCTGGGGTGCCCCAGTTAATGCCACCTTGAGCAGTCAAGCCGTGGATCTGGGTGCTGGCAGTGCCAAGCTGGGGTTAGAAGGTGGGGAGATTGTGCCTGACGTTGGGAGTAGTGCCCGAGATGTGGTTTGGTAGTGATGGTGGGGTCAGGCTGTGTCTGCGACCCTCCAGGCTATGAAACGGAGTGATGTGAAAGTGGATCTCCAGCTGGTGGCATGGTTGCTGAAGGTGAGCATGGTTTCAATGAGCAGGAAAGCGAGAAAGACCAGGTTCACATCGTACTCCAGGTGCAGCACCATGAGCTGCTGGTTACAGCAATCGAACAGTGTCATGGGGATCTGCAGCAGCAAGCTCAGCAACCAGAAACCAGCCATCTCAGGCACCTGTGGGCACAGGCCGAGAGAGACGGGGACAGGATACAGGGAGGGGCGAGAAAACAAGGCAAACTCAGGCACAGCGATCACAGTATGGCCAGCCCGAACTGCCCACTGCAGGGTCCAGTTACTCAACCCTCATCCCGAAATCCAATTCCCTCTTCCATTTTACCCCATTCCATTCCCCCAAACCCATCCCTTCCTGTCCCCTCCTTCCACCCCTCTCCATCCTCTCCCCATCCCTATTCTCTCCCTGTACCCTCCCCCATACCCATTCCCCCATCCCCTCCCCTCCATCCCCACTCCATGTCCTGCTGCCCTTTTCCTGGGGGGTGCCGATGTAGTCCAGGTAAAGGTGGATCACTTCAATCAGGGAGATGAGGGTGAGCAGGAGCACAATGTGGTAGGATGTGCTCAGCACTTGGTGCTGGGTTAAGGGCTGGGGGGTGGGGAGAGAGAGAGAGACAGAGACAGAGACTCACAGAGCAGAAGACAGAGAGAGGGAAAGAGAGAGGGCATAGATAGAGAGGGTGACAGAGAGACAAACAGAGCAGAAGACAAAGAGAGAGAGAGAGAGAAAACAAGAGAGAGGGAGAGACAGACCAAGGGAGATACGATGGAAAACACAGGGAAACAGACAGAGAGGTTAGGGGTAGCGGGAGAGAGAGGTGGGAAAAGAGGGAAACAGAGACAGGCTGATGGAG
>NW_025213923.1:30664-31944 GCF_004010195.1 Chiloscyllium plagiosum | reverse complement strand
GAGAGACAGAGGGGGAGGAGAGGTGCGGGGAGATGAAGGTTACGGAGTTGGAGAAAGACAGAGGGCACAATTCAGAGGCAGACACAAAATCAGAGACAGAGTTTGAAATAGAACAAGAGATAGCAACCATCAGATGCAATGCCAAAACCCACTGAACTCTCACAAGCACTCTGTTTTAATACCCCATTACTGAATACCAGCCCTTACTCTGCTCCTCCACTGGCCCTTGCTGTGGGACAATCAGGCTCCTTCCCTCCCATCATTCCTAATTATCCCCAATCCGACCTTCAGCTCCAACATGACAACTTCATACACCCACCAGAATGGGAAGAAATAGAGGTTAAAGTCGAGGCAAATTTGTAGAGGCAGACTGGTCACATTCTCTTGTCTCAGAGAGAAAAAGAGAGAGAGAGAGAGAATGGAATGAGAGAATGAGTGAGTCTGGGTTCGTCATTATGAGCTGAAAATGTATTGCTGGAAAAGCACAGCAGGTCAGACAGCATCCAAGGAACAGGAGAATCAACGTTTCGGACATAAGCCCTTCTTCAGGTTATGCCCGAAACGTCGATTCTCCTGTTCCTTGGATGCTGCCTGACCTGCTGTGCTTTTCCAGCAACACATTTTCAGCTCTGATCTCCAGCATCTGCAGACCTCACTTTCTCCTTTGTCATTATGATCAGTGGTTCGGGATGTTAATCGGGATGGTGATTACTGTCATGGTTAGGGATGTTAACCCAGTTAGTGATTTCAGTCACTGGTTAGTGATGTTAACCAGGTTAGTAATTACTGTTGGTGGTTAGGGACATGAACAGGATTGTGAGTATTGTCGGTGGTTAGGGATGTTAACCGGGTTAGTGATTACTGTCGGTGATTAGGGACATTAACTGGGTTAATGACTACTGTCAGTGGTTAGGTACATTCACCGGGTTAGGGATTACTGTTGGTGGTTAGGGATGTTAACCGGGATAGTGATTACTGTCAGTGATTAGTGATGTTAACCAGGTTAGTTATTACTGTCAGTGGTTAGGGACATAAACTGGGTTACTGATTAATGTCAGTGGTTAGGGAGGCTCTGAATGAAGGGACTGAGCTCCCGGTGGAGTGGCAAAGGGAGGGGGCTGCCCTCAATCTGCGGGATGGATGCATGGACAGAGGGAGAGGGGGCTTTAATAGAAAGACGAGACCATTGGACAGAGGGAGAGGGGGCTTTTATAGAAAGATGGGAGCATGGATAGAGGGAGAGGGTCATTTACAGAAAGATGCGGGGCATGGACAGAGGA
>NW_025213923.1:12816-27022 GCF_004010195.1 Chiloscyllium plagiosum | reverse complement strand
AGCTTCCCACAAAGTTCTAGTGTACACCTGATCAGGTCCTGAGATATATCCACGACTGCGGATCCACACAGAAACCGCCTTGCTGTTCTTTGAGGGGCAGTCCTTGTTGTCTCCTTTCTTCTTCTCTCACTTGCGATCGCTTGCATCTCACCTTCCAGCCTACCATTCTCCTCTCTTCATTCTAGACATTCAAATCATTGTATGTAGGATCAGATTTAGAGCCTTTGCTCCAAAACTTCTGTCTCAACATTCTGTCAAAAGAACAGAAGAAACAGGAAAAATCTAACTGGCCGATGAAACTCTCTCCTGTATTAAATAAGATTACAGCTGATCTTCTCGTGGACTCAGCTCAACTTACCGTTCTGCCCACCAAACATTTTCACTCCTCCCCTGTTCAAAAAACCATGTTTGTTTGATTTTAAAAAGGACATGCAACGAGGTAGTCTGAGCTACATCACTAGGAAGTGAATAACATAGATTTACAACCCGTTTTGAAGACGTTTCTATTCAAATACTTCACTAAATCCTTTTGGCTTATTCTGAAGCTATGTCCCCGAGATCGAGTTTCTCCTGCCAGTGCAAACAATCTCCCTGTATCGATCTAATCTCTTTTCGTCATAGTTTTAAATGTTTTCATTATATCCCCCTTTTGTTCTCCTAAATTTCAATGAGTATATTCCCAGGACACTCAGTCTGTCCTCATTAACCACTCACGCCAGTGCTGGTACATCTATTCTCAGATAAGGCAAAATGTAAAGCGTATTATGTTTCATTAATTTGAAAGCCCGATTTTTCTGCCTTCTCCCTATAAGCCTTCGTCCTGTTAACATTCAAGAACATATCTACCTCTTTCTCTGAACCTTTAAGACCATCAATAATACTCTTACTGGCATGGAACAACAATAACTGCTATTGCAAGATGTCCAGTAGAGCGAACAGCCAATGGGGAACTTCAAACAGCATCTGCAGGATAACAATACATACGGACCAAATACCGAACTACAGAAGAAGTCATCCCGACATCCACAAACAAGGATGCATTAGAATATCATTTCAATAAGCCTCCACACACTGCAGCACAGAGGAACGGCGGAAGAACAGAGGAAAATCAACTATATAGTGAATTCAAAATGAAAGGGGACTCAATGAACACAGTCCGCCAATTTCTCAGCAACAAACCCAAACAAGGAGACAAAACACGTACAAAAACCCTTGCCATTCTCCCTTACATAAAATAAATCTCGGAAATGACTGCCAGCCCGCTCAGATCTCTTGGCATCATGGTAGCCCACAAACCCACCAACACACTGAAACAGCAGCTCATGAACTTGAAGGATCGTATACAGACAACAAGCAATACTAATGTCATTTATAAATTACCTAGCAAGAACTGTATCAAACACTATAATGGACAAGCAAGCAGAAAACGAGCCACAGGATACACAAAAATCAACTAACCACAAAATATACATAACCCAAACTCACTGGTATCTTTCCATACAGATGAGTTCGAGCACTACTTCAACTGGGAAAACATACCCATCCTAGAACAAGCCAAACAGAGACACTCGAAAGAAATCCTAGAAGCATGCCATTCCAACCAGAACTTTATCAAAAACATATTGACTTGGACCCTATTTATCACCCACTGAGAAAAGAAGGAAATGACATCACCACGGGAAATCACGTCAACAATCCAATGTAACCTAAACTCATAAATAACAAGCAGGACATACCAGCATTGCTTCATCCTGAGGCTCACTAATGATGTCTGAATCGTCTGAAACCGAACCTTCCAGCTCAGGGAGCAGACCTACATCCAGAAACTCAGCCTGAGCTACAAATCTTCTTAAAACGTGCGTACAGGTACATGGGATGAACTTAAGGTGAACTTATATTAAAACTGTCTGTATTTTAGGGTAATGTGCTCTTATATTAAAACTGTCTGTATTTTAGGGTAATGTGCTTTTAAGAAAAAGAAGAATATAATGAAGTCATCTTTTCATTATGGTGGTTCACCTTTTTCTTAATGGTGGACGTATAATGATGATATGGGTGTGGTGTACCTTTAAAAAAGTTAAAAGCTGGCAGAACTACTTGACAGCATCAAATGTAATCAACAAGATGCAATGTAGCATTGGTCTAGCAGTTAGTGCACCTGATTGTCTGGAGACAGAAACAAATTCAAATTCAACTAATCAGTGTAAATTAAATCCCGAAAAATACCAAACATAAATTAAGTTTCAATTTAGTATATTGACAATCTTAAAAGGCCAATGACAATCCGATGCTCTCCTCTTTCTGATTACAGATGAGGGGGAATGATGTCTTTCCTCATGTATTCCGATTGGTTCGAAGCAGACTGACGTACACGTCCAGCAGGTCCTGGCCAATCAAGTCACACAGAGGTGTATACGATTTGGTTGGTAATCCCACACTTACGGGAATTTTAATTATTTCTAACGAATCAATGGCTCTGGTCAGCTCATCCAGAGACTGGTGCCGCCTTTGCTGCGTGCTGTTGTCTAATAGCTCCATGATAGAGAACAGGAATGATTGTGAGATTGTGCTGTCTGTGGGCTGCATGCTATGCAGTCTGGCAGAAAAACGTTCGTTGACCACAGGATGTTAGACTGAGAAATACAGAGCAATCTTCTTTCTTCAGACTGCAAAACATCGAGCTCTCCCTGTGTACTTTCTGGATGAAAAAATGCGACCACGTTTCATCCTGCTCCACGGTGTGGACACTGCACTGGGAGATTATCTTAAACGTTTCCGAGGCAAAGAGTGTGGCTTACAGGCTCTTCACATTCTGGAGGTCGTCTGTGACATCGATCCCTATTTTATGCAACAGGAATAGGCGCTGCACGCTTTTCTGGATTTTGGACAGCTTTCCCCATCCCTCCCATACTTTCAACACCTTTGAGGATAAAGAACGCCTTGTTGTTGCCCTCGACCGTTTCCCACACGTCTAGTTGAAACTCAATGATGGGCTTCACGGGTATCCACACTGTGAGATCCCTTTTGAGCTTCTCAAAGTTTTTTAGGGTTATCAATTTCTCGTTCAGATACGTCCTTTCTTTGATGGCCAGCAAGAGGCAGTTGTCAGAGTAGAACGTCGGCTTGAAGTTGGTAGATCTGACTAAGAACATGCTGAATAGAAAGAGGAAATCTACCCTCAAGTGGATGGAGCTTTCTGGCTAAGACTAAGTGTATCTAGGTCACGTTCGATCTGCAGGGGTGCTGAAGATATCATGCAGCTTTAACCGTTTCCATCAAGAATCTGGACATGGTGTCTGGTTTGCTGTCAGCATCTACCATCCGCATCGATGATGAAGTTGCAGTCTCTGCCCAGAATGACTGGTCTGGACATGCCTACAGCAATGGGAGCTGCTGCAGGACACCCAGCTAATCACTCTTTACCATCAGGCCATACACGTTCATTAGTCTCAGGGGAGCGTTTCTGTACACAGCCTCTGCTACCAGGAGGCGCCTCAATTCCGCCACCTCCTTAACCTCGGAGATTTTGAAGTTGCCTCCTTACAGCAGAATGCACAGTCCAGAGGAACGGTATTTTATGCCCCCAACCAGGTTAAAGGCCAATCAGATCAATTATGCTCGACCCTTCCCTGGACCTGTTGGGATGCTGAATCCTACACTCTTGCAGAAACAGGAGGTCCGCTTTCACCTTGGTCAGGTAATGCCAGCCATTTCAAAACTAATTTTGGGAGTTTATGGAATTAACAAGAGACCCAAACTCTGTTCACACACGGTATGGACACTGGGGTCTCCCTGCAACCCCGTGGTTGGGGGAGTATCTTCGGAAACACACTCTGCACCGGGGTAGCTGTCTCCCCAGTGCAACGAGTGTCTGAAAAGAAAAGAATGGGCTGAGAAACTAAATTCAGACTTTGAATCATGGAATCATAGAAATGCACACTACAGAAACAATTCAGTCCAACTCATCGATGCCGACCAGATATTCTGAATCAATCCAATCCTATTTGGCCCATGTCCCTCTCAACCTTGCCTGCTCATATACCAACCCAGTCATCACAAAGGAGAACATGAATAACATACCCGAAACAACGGCGAAGACAGGTGATAGAACTATCACTGACTTTTTTTTTCATTGGAACTGTTCTGAACTTTTGGAAAAAGTAGTGACCATGGAAAATACGATATGAGCTATGGGATTGTTATGTAGAAAATATCATTTCAGTGAGTTTAGTTCTGTTTTTTTTTGTTAGAGTTAATAAATGGCGGCCTTCTCTGAAGTTCAGACTTAACTTGTCAGCATTGCTGTTAAGACTGTGACGTGAGATAGAGTAGAATAATTGTGGATTAGGGGCGGGTAGTTAGAATTTTTTATTTGTAAAATTGTAAAATGGGGAAAGCATTGCATGGTTCTTTTAAAATATGTTGTTTTTATTTCTGTGTTTGGAGCTTAAAATGGATGTCTGCGAGCAGCAGCTTGGGGGCTTGCAGGTACACCAAGAGCCCAAACGGAAACTTTTTTTTATCAAAAGGCTGTACAGTTAGCAGGTCAAGGAGCAGATTTTATCAAGACAACAGGTTTTGAATTTAGCCAATCATTTTGAACCAGGCCCTTAGACACTCAAATCTATTAAAATTAAATCAGATTTTTTCACAACATAGACCCAATCATATACAAGAATGGTGTTATGTCATCAAGGATATAAAAGAAGGCAATAGTTGGACAGAGATCCCAGAGCTAATTGCCGTCTGCCAGAGCTAATAGATCTCAGCTTTTGAGAAAGAATTGGCTTTCACACTGTAAAGCACCATCTAAATAAAAGTAACTGGATCAACAATGGAAAAAGGCTTCCTGGCAAAAAAATTGGAGGAAGCATTCCGAACAGAAGACTCGACGGAAGAACGCACAGTACATTCCAGAAGACGCATCACTTGGCTATAAATTTGGAGACTAAACTCTGAGGGTTTTTTTATATATCAGGGGATTTGAACCAGTATACCAATAGAAGTTTGCTTTATTCGGGAATAATTAGTAGTTAGGAGGGATTTATTAGGTGTGTTCATAGTTTATTTTATTTGTTAATCATTAGAGTTAGATAAATTGTTGCTTGTTTAATTTAAAGTGAGTATCAAGGACTTATTTTGCTCAACTACAAGATGTTTCTGAAAAGCTCGTTGCACAACCCTTCACACTAATTTTACTGATTATAGGATGAGTTGCTCCTCTTTGGATGATGCAGTTTTAGTTGTCAGAGAGGGATAAACCTCCACTTTCAAACAAAAACTACATTTGAAGTTTCGCTGTGTGTTGAATGACTTTGTGCATGAATGATTTTTTTGCTTATTTTCGATTGTTTGTAAGTCAGCATGGCATTAATGGAGAGTCAAAGATTTGTTGGAGAGTTCTGGAATCTGAGATTTTAGAAAGCAACCTTAATTGAGAAACCTTCAGTTTCATGTCTAAACTTGAGTCATTTATTTAGCCCTTGAAATACATTGGAACTGGGCAAATGCATAGATCTGTGCACATCAGAAGGAAATGTGAGATTTCGTGGATTAGATTACATAAGAGTGAACATTTCATGATCATCCTAGTCCCGAAATATTAGAAACAAACGAAAGTCCTGAAGAAATGACATAAAGCTGAGGACTTTGACGCTCGGCTGTGTGATTCCTTCAGTAAGAAATTACTGCAGTTCCAGTTTAAAAGTGGAAGTCACAAGTCCCTTAACTAAGTGATATATACCGGGAATTTGGTGTAAGATACAAGAGCTATATTCTTTCGAATGGCAGCAGGAGTGTTGCTTTATTTAATAAGTAAAAGTAATTTTCTTTCTTTTCAATTTATGCATTCCTTTGAGGTTAATGGGATTCAACATTTACTGCATGTTCAATGCCTTTGAATCTGCGTCACAAGTACATAGTGTGGTTTATTCTATGTTACCATCGTTTCTGTTGCAGTAATTTTCTATTGTGTTGTTGAGGATGTATTTGCAGCATTGGGCGTTTACAATAGCAAGATATCGCTTTATTAAAACAACAGCAAATAAGGTTGTGATCCATCTAGCTGGATTTTTGTCTTGTGTCTGAGTAGTTCAGTAATTATGTCAGTTGGTATCAGAAGTGAGGCTATTAAACACAAAATTTAACTCCTGAGTTCTGAAAAACTGACAGCAGACTGCACTCCAACAACACCCCTTAAGATCTATTATATGCCCCAGATTATATGACCTGACATCAACAGTGGGATTCAATTCTCCATCAGCCCTCCGCCCAAATTAGTACTCTTCAATTGGCACCAGAGGCAACCCAAACAAATTTCCTCACCCCCTGCCAGACATGTAACACTGGAAGTTCATGATAAAGTGGGGAGCTTACAGCACAGTTTTGTTCACAGTTCTGGTCACCACCCAAGAGTGAGGATCGAATTGCTCCAGAGAGAACACAGAGGATATTAACAGGAATGCTGCCATCGTGTGGAATTTATTGCAGCATTGAGGGAAGATGTGCAGGTTAAGGTTGTTTCCGAGAGAATAGAGGATAATGAGGGCTGATGTGGTTGAAATGTACAATATAGTCAGTGTCTTGGATAGACAACTGTTATCCCGAATGGAGAGGACCATTTACCATGTGACACAGAGTGAGACTGATTGATGGAAGGATGAAAGGGGACATGAGGGTAACTCTTTCATCCTGAAGGTTGTTGGGCCTGGAATTCACTGTCTGTTTGGGGAGATTGTGATGGCAATCCTCAGCTGATACAATGGGAAACTGGCTCCACATCTGAGGTCAAGTAATCTTCAAGGACGTGGACGAGGTGCTGGAAAATGGGATTAGAATAGGCAAAAGTTTCTTTATTTAGTAATACAAACATGAATGAACTCTTTAAGTTTCATTGCTCTCCTGCGGTTCTATGGAATGGCCGGAAAATTGAAGAGTGTGAAAGTGAATTCATTTGCTGGGCTGAATGACTTCACTCTGTTCTGTAATTTTCCAGCAGTTCTAAAGGATCATTGGAACACTGTGGAGTGTTGAAATGAATTCCAGGGGCTGTAGCTACCTTCCACTTACTCACTGAAGAAATGTTTATAGTTTCACAATTTTTACAATTCATTAAAAATTCTTCACAGGGAAGATTAATTTTACCTGACTTTATAACATCGGAATTTATCAATTAACTCTTCAGGTTAATATTGCTTGCCTTGTTCTAATTATAAGATAAAGTGCTTTTATTAAAAAAGAAATGTGAAATGATATTGTCTCGTTCAGTATACTGACTGTTGGGTATTCGGATCATTACTTTAAATGTTAGTTACCCTGGACATGAATAGGACACAATGGACAGTCAGAGAAACTGGGTTTTGATAATATTCTGCCAAACACAGAATGGAAAAGACGCAGTCAGTAATTGCACTAGTGAAATATTGGAGTCACACAGCGCAGAGGATGCAATTTTCAACAAAAAAATAAATTTCTCTAATTGAATTTTGCACGCTTTGCTAACGGAATGTACCAGTAAAATTAAAAGATTTACTGAATATGACATGGAATTGTTGACTTTTCAAAAGTCATGAGACAACAAGTCCTCACTTCATTATCACAGTGAGGGCTTAAATAATGGCTTGTGCCTTTGATCATAAACAAACGTTCTCAGCTGTTAGCGTTCTCCACTGAATATTTGCATCATCTCAGGTGGAACGACACATCTTGTAATATGGCTACGAGAACTATCCCCTGGTATGCTAAGAGAGATCTAACAAATGTTCCAAAATAGATGATTATCAACACTTTGAATCTCAGTTTCCTTTTCGAAATGAACCCCTGTCCTTCTTCTGTAACGATGTAGTTTTGTGCAAGGAAAAATCTGAGTTTAGGTTTTGACTCCAATGACCCATGTTCAGATGAAGATGTTCTGATGAGTGGTTTTGTTAACTATTTCTCTCTTCACTGATGCTGCCATTTCTGTTGAGTTTCGCCAGCCGTTTCTGTTTGGTGCTTCCAGCATCCTCAGCCTGACTTATGCCATTGAAATGGTTCACTTCCTAACCTGCCTCCCAGAGGCAATTCTTCTGATCACGAGCCCAACAGAAGCGGTCCATCAAGTTTGTGTTGTCAAAACAATACGAAACCTGAACTTTCCCCAGCTTCCAGTAATGTAATCATAACCTCGAATATCATGACACTTCAAACGTCCAACCAGATAGTTTTTAAACGTTGTGAGGTTTCGCGCCTCAACTAACCCCCACTCCCACCCCCCAGCACTGAATTCTCAGAACCCCATACTCTGGGCGAAAGGGGTTCCTCAAATCCCTTCTGAACCTTCTGCACTTCACCTTCAAACGTATGCCCCAGTAGAATCTCCCAATTCGTTGTCGCCACTTAGTTAAACCCAGGAGTGAGTAGCTTTAAAATGAGTTCGCCTTGGAGCCATCATTTTTAGATTTAACGTCTGAACCCTCCCATTTACGTGCTTAGACCTTCCACTGTTATCTGGGCTGACATAGACAACGTCTGATCTGTAATTTCCGTTTTCCATTTTACCTCCTGTCTCTTTCAGTTAATTTCCTCCTGATTTTCGGTCTCTTGCGTGGAAAATGTGGCCTCTCCAACTGCACAACGCGCTGGCTGTTGTCTCTGGGAACATCGGATATACTGTTCATTCTCACTAACATCATACTGTTCCAATTCAAACACTTTTACTTCCAAAACTGTTTATGGTCATGATTCCTTTGTGCAGTGCTGTCTTTGTCCTGGTCAGTGCAGCCGCAGACTGTTCCATCTGGTTCACTATCATTTTCTCCTTTGTTTATTTTGTGCCTATTTGCTGCCTGAGAATAACGAGAAAATGTTGTTCAGAGAAAGCCCTGGCTGTGGCTCTGGCAGCAACTGGCTTTCTGGTCTGTTCAAAAACATTTCCAGCTATTTTCAATTTGAAACTCGGAAGATAATTGATAATGTTCCATGGTACATTCGATCAAAGTTAAGCTATATTACTGATCATATGTAGCAAGAGTTATTTAGTTCGGTCACATTTAAATCCTTTCATTCCATTTGTGTTATTTCATTTGATGAACACTCTGACCATGGCATGCATTTTAGTCGCCAGTCGAATCTGCAAGAGTCTGAGGGGTCAGAGGAAGGGAGAGTGTCAGAAATATGCAGAGATGGAGAAACACGGGAAGTCGGTGATTTTCCTCTTCACAACATCCACCACCTTCATACTTTTGTGGGTTGCGTCCCATGCAAATTTCTTATATTACAGCATTAACAGAACAACTCCTGACAAGTATGGAGGTTCTCTGAAGAATCTTATGTTCGTCAGAGTAATGCTGAAGGATTTCAACTGCAGCACAAACACATTATTTAATCAGTATCTCCGTTCAAGTTCAGAGCGAAGTTCAGGATTTGGTGCATCAACTGGTTACACAAATCCTTCACTTAATGACTCAGCAAAGCAACGGAGAGAACTTCAGAGGCAACCACACTTTTCCCAGTCCAGGAATTGCATATGCACGGCCAAGATCCCATCCGTACAATCACATGGATCTGAGTATATACCCAATGATGGACGGGAAGGAGGGGAAAAGAATGGGTCAACATTCAATACGCTCAGGAACACGCTGCAATTTCTGATTGACAGACGGTTTGTCATACACAGGGGCACACAGAAACGAGCAGCAGGAGGCCTTTCAGCCCTTCATGTCTGGTCCTCCTGCCTGCCAGTAGATGGTGGTTCATTAAATTGTACCATCAAACCCGCATTTCGTGTGCACCTGTGCACTGCACGGCGTGACAAAGTGACTGCAGATAAAGGGGAAGAGACAACGGCAAACGTCAGGGTCAGATGGAAAGAGGGTGCAGGAGTGATTGAAAATGACGGACTGGCTGTGAGTGATGGGTTCAGCTGCAACATTGGGTCTTCACTACCTGCCCTGTGGATGACTGTGAAAGACTGGCAGGAAAGGTCACTGCATTTCCCCTGCAGGGGAAGAGCGGGAGGGTCAGAAATAGTCCCTCCCGAACCATCATAACTGTCTGACTCTCTGCACAGCTCATAATAAACACTATTACAACAAGGGAAAGGCTCCGGCTGCTGGTGATCCCTTCATCTGAATGAGTTATTTTCACAGACACATTTTTTGAGAATGAGTTCATTCAGTCCACCTTCCGTCAGCTCCCCTGTTTTGTCTCTAACTCTGCCCCTTTCTGTTTATCTTTGTCTGTTCCTCTGTTCCTCTCTCGAACTGCCCCCATCTCTCAGCTTCTTGATCAGTCTCTCTCTCTCTCTGTCTTGCTCTGTGAGCCTCCCTGTCTGTATTGTTGTCTCTCTCTCTACCTCTTTATCTGTTTGTTTGTCTCTCTGTATCCGTCTGTGACTATCCTTCTTTGGCTCACTGTCTATCTTTCGCTGTCTCTCTGTCTCGCCTTCGCTCTCTCTGCATCTTTCTCACATTGACCATGTCAGACACTTGTCACATACTCACATCCCATCATTCCCCAGGCAGTGATTTTGCAAAATACACAGTGCACAGATATAGGAGCAATATTTTGGCACATTACCGTAATTAAGTCTGATGGAGTTTGATCATCGACCTGTCCTCTCCCTGTGGTTGGGTGGGACATGTGTTTATGTGTTTTCCTTTCGGTGTGTGAGGGTCTCTGCGTGTCTCTGAGTGTCACTGCCATTGTGAGGACGTCACTCTGTGTGTATGTCCCTCAGTTTTTGTCATTGGGTATGACCCTGAGTGTGACACTTTAAGAGTGCATTTATGCGCGTAAGTTTCCCTTTGTGGGTATTGGGAAGTACATCGGTGACGATATATTCATGTGTTTATGTATTTTGGAATGTTATTCAGTCTCTATGAGAGGGTTTCCGTGAAGGTGAGTGTATTTTATGTCGGTGTATGTTACGGTGCCTGTGTGATTGCGTATCTTGTGCTTGCACGTATGCATCTGTTCTGTTTTTGACTATGTATGTGATGTTTGTGGGGTTACTGTCGTATGACTGCGTAGCTTTGCATGTGTGTATATGTGTGTTACTGTCAGGATGTCATGATGGTGCTGTGACCCCATGTGAGTATCTCTGAGTGTCAGTGCATTATTGTGGGTGTGTGGAGCATATCTCTACCTGGCTACTTTCTTGTTTAACAGAGAACATATAACATAGAATATAGAATATAGAACATAGATCAATACAGTGCAGAACAGGCAATTCGGCCTTTGATGTTGTGCCGACCTGTGAACTAATCTAAGCTCTTCCCCCTACACTTTCACATCATCATCCATATGCTTATCCAAGGGATGTTTAAATGCCCCAAATGTGGCTGAGTTAACTACTTTAGTCGGCAGGGTATTCCACGCCCTTACTCCCTCTGAGTTAAAAAAAAGCCTCTGAAATTTGTCTTAAATCTATCAGCTCTCAAATAGCAGCTATGTCCCCTCGTACTTGCAGTCTTCACCATCCTAGGAAAAATACTCTCACTGTCCATCCTACCTAATCCTCTGATCATTTTGTATCTATCTATTTAATCCCTCTTAGCCTTCTTCTCTCCGATGAGAACAGACCCAAGTCCCTCAGCCTTTCCTCATAAGACCTTCACTCCAGACCAGGCAACAGCCTGGTAAATCTCCTCTGCACCTTTTCCAGTGTTTTCACATTCTTCCTGTAATGGAGCGACCAGAGCTGCACACAATATTCCAATGGAGGTCGCACTAGTGTTTTGCACAATTTGATGGCATCATGGCTCCGGAATTCAATCCCTCTGCCAATAAAAGCTAATGCACCGTATGCCTTTTTAACAGAACAATCAATCTGGGTGGCAACTTTCAGAGGTCTATGTACATGGACTCCAAGGACCCTCTGCACATCCACACTACTAAGAATCTTCCCATTGACCCAATATTCTGCCATTCTTTTATTTTTCGCAAAGTGAATCAACTTCTATTTATCTGCTTTGAACTGCATCTGCCACCTCTCAGCCAAATTTAAGCATTTGAGTGTTGTTCAGACTGTGTTTGGCTGTCCATCCGTGTGTCAAGATCTTTCTGTGCACCAGCAGGATCTCTCTGTGCCTCTCTGTGGGTGTGTCTCTGTTTGTTTATGGAACTCTCACTCTGTCTACATCAAATTTTAGTTGTGGTTCTGTGTTTGAATGTCTCTCCCGCTCTGAGTTTATTTCTATATGCGTGTGAGGTTGTGGGTGTGATTCTATGTCTGTGTGGAGGTGAGTTCCTAAATCATGAAGAGGAGGAGCCAGTGTTGGACTGAGGTGGACAAAGATAAAAACCACACAACATCAGCTTTGTGTGTTGTTCAATTTGGCAGAACTATCTTTCTTAGCGCTGCCCCTTCATCAGATAGTGGTGCTGTGTGACAATTTAACTTCATAAGCCAGAGCATGATTATTTCTGTGTGTGTGGATGTGTGTCCATTCTGTCTTTACATGGGCATGTTCCGATGTTTCTCGTATGACTTTTCATGTGTTTGTTTCTGTGTGTGTGTGTGTGTGTGTGTGTGTGTGTGTGTGTGTGTGTGTGTGTGTGTGTGTGTGTTTAGGTATATCTATTCCTTTGTGTGTTGTGAAGGTGTGGGAATGTTTCTGTAGTCTTTGTGTGGGTGCGTTCCCACTATTCAGTTTGACTGTGTTATTGTGCACGTGCGCATATGTGTTTTGTTCCTCACTCTGTTCACATATCTCATTGCGACTGTAAGTCACTTACATTCACAGGACTGCAGATTTTTATGCCCTTACATTGCGCTTGGTCATCCCTTCAAAAGCTCTATCAAGTTGGACACATCATTTCCACAAACAAAGCCAAGCTGACCATCCCTAATCAATTCTTGCTTTTCTTGCATGTAAGTTGTCTCTCAGAATGCCCTCCAACAGCTTCCCCACCACTGCCACCAGGCTCACAGCTCCATAGTTCAATGGCTGTTCCTTGCAGCCTTACTTCAATAATGGCCCATCATTAATCACCCTCCAGTCTTCAGGCACCTCACCCGTTGTCACTGATCGGTCCATCTGACAAGGCCACCTACATCCTTCTGTAATCTAAGGCTATCATCCTCAGTATTTATCACCCCACCAATCTTCATATCATTCATGAACCCAATGATTAACCTCCATCATTCAAATCTAAATCTTTTCTATCAACCACATCAGCAAGACCCCAACAGTGAGACATGAACAGAGAGAGATTTCTAACTGGGCCATCACTGTCTGCTTCCTGCCACTCAGCATTCTGCGCCAAATTCCTTGGACCTTGAGTTTTTATGTTCACTATCAGTTTCCAATAAGGATCCTGATAAAAGCCTTACTGACTCCAAGCAGGCGACAGGAAAGCATTGCCCTTATTTACACACCTGGTCACCTCCTTAAAAAGTGCAATCCCATTGGTCAGACCTGACCTCCCCTTCACAGAACCATTCTGAGTGTTCTTCATGAACTCCAGTCTCTGTAAATGCTGATTAATTCTATGTCCCAAAATTGCTTCCAACAAACGTCCCTTCCACGGTATTAGCCTGACTGGCCTGTAGCTGCCTGGTATATTCCATGTTCCTTCTTGAATAACAGTACCACATGGTCAGTCCGACGACACCTCTCCTGTAGCCAGAGGGGATTTGAAAATGTTTGCAAGTGTACTTGCTACTTCCTCCATCACCTCATTCGGTAAACTGAGATACATTTCCACCGTCTTTGGAGATTTATTGGGTTTTAAGAAGGCCAGACCTCTCAGAACCATCTCTCTCGATATATATGCTAATTCATTTAATTGTATCACAGAGCATCTCCACGATTTCATACCGTCCCTGTCCCAATGAGCATTGACAAAATGCATCCATTCACTGCAGCCTCTGGGTCCATGCACAAATTCTCACTGTGTTCCACAACCGACTCTTTCTCTCATTATCAATTCACCCTTAATGTCACTGTAAAGTCCTTTCAGATTTTTATTTCCTCTCTTAGCACTCCTCGTTCCCAGACAAATAGCCTGCGATACGATTTGGAGGAGTGTGGGATGTCATTCTGGATGTGGAATAGCATTGGAATTGGGAAGCTCAGAAATAAGGAACACACGACTGTGCTGAGTGTGGGGCAGTGAGATTCATTTGGGATGATGTGGTGAAACGGTTAAAAATTATGTCCCAATACATGTGTGAATCATAATGTAACACATGTATTGGGCCAAGCAATGGAATGTGGTGAAA
>NW_025213923.1:5490-9684 GCF_004010195.1 Chiloscyllium plagiosum | reverse complement strand
AGTACTGACCCTCTGACAGTGCAGCACTCCCTCAGCACTGACCCTCTGACAGTGCAACACTCCCTCAGTACTGACCATCTAACAGTGCAACACTCCCACAGTAATAACCCTCTGACAGTGAAGCATTCCCTCAGTACTGACCCTCTGACAGTGCAGCTCTACCTCTATACTGACCCTCCGACAGTGCAGCACTCCCTTAGTACTGACCCTCTGACAGTGCAGCACTCCCTCAGCACTGACCCTCTGACAGTGCAGCACTCCCTCAGCACTGACCCTCTTTTTTTTCTATTTCAACGAGTCTTTTGGAAATTTGGAGACATCGGGTTTGCAGATTCTGAGGAAGCATTAGAGAGACACACAAACCAAGGCCTGTCTGAAACTCTCTGCAATAGACTATTTAGAGTTTGTGTGATGATTTGTAGCTCGGGTGCTCGTTGATGTGGTTCCGTTCGCCGAGCTGGAGGTTTTTGTTGCAAACGTTTCGACCCCTGTCTCGGTGACATCCTCAGTGCTTGGGAGCCTCCTGTGAAGCGCTTCTTCGTATGTGGCGCTTAGGCGGTTAGCACAGGATTCCCATTTCCTGGCTTGTCTTAGCGTCTCTCGCCCGTAGGTGTTCAAAGTTTGTGTGAAGATTTGTAGCACAGGAGGCTCCCAAGCACTGAGGATGTCACCGAGACAGGGGACGAAACGTTTGCAACAAAAACGTCCAGCTCGGCGAACAGAACCACATCAACTACTCAGAGGCACAGAGTCACAGAGATGCACAGCTTGGAAACAGACCCTCCTATCCAACTCATCCATACCAACCAGATGTTCTCATCTCATTTCATTCGATTTGCTAGCACTTGGCTGATATCCCTCAAAACCCTTCCTATTCACATACTCATACTGATGCCTTTTAAATGTCGCAATTATACCAGCCCCCATCACTTCCTCTGGCAGCTCCCTGCATGCCCTTGAATAAGTGCTCAAACATTCATACTGCCGATACAAACTCTAATCAACACCAAATTACGAAATGCTATCATTGTCATTTTCAACCCACCCTGAGCTTCTTCATTATGCTGATTTCAACAGAGGTAAAGAAACAGTCTTAGTGACCATCCACCGAGACCCTGTTATAAATCTTATTTTCAAATGTGGTTTGCATGTGATTCACACACCCTCTAATAGTTGCCTGGAAGATGGGGGTGAGCTGTACTCCCCTGCTGCAGTCCTTGGGTGTCCCACAGTGATGTTAGGGAGGGAGCTCCAGGATTTTGACCTGAACCATGTAAAGAGCCCTCTTACTGGAGTGCCTATTTAAAGTTGGGAAGTTAGTACAGACCAGGAGGACCCGAGAGCTGCTGTCTTGTCAGAGAGAGAGGCCTGGTGGGTCACACACCTCAGGAGAGGGGCAAGGTTGAGAAGCTGGGGGCTTCATGGTAATTTCAGACATGACAGAGATTGAGCCAACAGTGTTGGCATCACGAACCTGTTCGCTGAGGTAACTGACCCCCCTTTGTAGCAGAGGGATTCAATCCTTTTAATAGAGCAAGCTTGAGAATTCAACATTAAAATCAATCTGTACCGTCGCGCTGGAGACCTGAAACATCAATACAGAGATTACTGAAGAAACTCAGCATGTCCGGCAGCATCTCTGAAGGGAGAGGGAGAAAGAGACAGAGAGAGAGTTCACCTTTCAATAACTTTGTGATGTTAATTCAGAAGGGATAGCTCAGACCTAACATTTCAGTTAATCAGCCAAGGGGAGTATGTATGTCATGACAAAGACTTGTTGTAAAGACTGTACAGAACCGAACTTTAGTGACTATGTTTGTACGTAAAGTGTTTTATTGTGAATAAAGTCTCTGTTTGAAATTGATATAAATATTTTTTCGAGGGGGATCAAGCATCTTGAGCTTGTGGAGGCATTGCCCTTTTCCCTAATCTTTCTTAAATAAACGCTAGAAAAGTTAGATACTCCCCGGGTATAGACATCAAACAGTCATCAACGGGGAGGAGATGGTGGGATTGTCACGGGGGTTCAGTGTTGCCTCACCCCACCCGGGTTCGATTTCAGCCTCGGGCGACTGTCTGTGTGCAGTTGGCACATTCTCCCCGTGTCTGCCTCCGAGTGCTCCAGATCCCACACACTGTCCAAAGATGTGTAGGCTCGGTGGGTTAGCCAGAGGAAAGGAAGGGATCCAGGGACGGGGAGGGGATGGGATGCTCTACCGAAAGTCAGTGTGGACCTGATAGGCCGAATAGCCTGCTTCCACATCTTAGGGATTGTATGATCAATCCAGAGACTCAAATAATGTTCTGGGCCCTGGGCCCCAATCTTGGGAGAGGCTGTGGGTCATCACAGTGAGAACAGGTTTGGGGATAAACACGTTCCAAGGGGGCAACAGCTTTGCTTTCTGAGGTGTTGAGGGCATGAATGTTCTGTCGAGGTGTTTTGGGGATAAGCATACTGAGGGGATGGTTTCTAAGGTATTGAGGGAGCACTATCTGTCAGTACAGGGTGCAGATGGTCGAAAGGTATAGATACCCTTCAGAGAACATAGAATATAGCACATAGAACAGTACAGCACAGAACAGGCCCTTTAGCCCACGATGTTGTGCTGACCATTGATCCTCATGTAAGGTAAACCTAATGTATGAACCCTCAAATGTCTGTGACCAGATGCATGTCCAGCAGTCTCTTAAATATCCCCAATGAGTTTGCTTCCACAACTGCTGCTTGCAACGCATCCCATGCTCTCGCAACTCTCTGCGTAAAGAACCCGCCTCTGACATCCCCTCTACACTTTCCACCACACACCTTAAAACTATGACCGCTCGTGTTAACAAATTCTGCCCTGGGAAAAAGGTCTCTGGCGATCAACTCTATCTATGCCTCTCATTATCTTGTACACCTCAATTAGGTCCCCTGTCTTCCTTTATTTTTCCACTGAAAGAAATCCGAGCTCAGTCAACCTCTCTTTGTTAAATAAGCCCTCCATTCCAGTCAGCATCCTGGTAAAACCCCTCTGAACTCTCTCCAAAGCATCCACATCTTTCCTATAATAGGGCGACCAGAACTGGACACAGTATTCCAAGTGCGTTCTAACCAAAGTTTTATAGAGCTGCATCAAGATTTCACGACTCTTAAAAACAATCCTCATGTTAATGAAAGCCAAAACAACATATGCTTTCTTAACAACCCTGTCCACTTGGGCAGCCATTTTAAGGGATCTATGTACCTGCACACCAAGATCCCTCTGTTCCTCCACACTGCCAAGAATCCTGTCTTTAATCCTGTACTCAGCTTTCAAATTTGATCTTCCAAAATGCATCATCTCGAATTTATCCAGGTTGAACTCCATCTGCCACCTCTCAGCCCATCTCTGCATTCTGTCAATGTCCCGCTGCAGCCAACAACAGCCCTCTATACTGTCAACGAAACCTCCAACCTTTGTGTTGTCTGCAAACTTGCTGACTCATCCTTCAATCCCCTCATCCAAGTCATTAATAAAAATTACAAACAGTAGAGGCCCAAGGACAAAGCCCTGTGGAACACCACTCACCACTGACTTCCAGGCACAATATTTTCCTTCTACTACCACTCGCTGTCTTCTGTAGGCCAGCCAATTCTGTATCCAGACAGCTAAGTTTCCCTGTATCCCATTCCTCCTGACCTTCTGAACGAGACTACCATGGGGAACCTTATCAAATGCCTTACTAAAATCCACATACACAACATCCACAGCTCGACCCTCATCAACTTGCCTAGTAACATCCTCAAAGAACTCAGTAAGGTTTGTGAGGCATGACCTGCCCCTCACAAAGCCATGTTGATTGCATTTAATCAAGCCAAGCTCTTCCAGATGGTCATAAAAACTCATTTAGGGCTTCCACCACCTCCTCAGACTCTATACACAAGTTCCCTATGCTATCCCTGATCAGCCCTACTCTTTCTTTGATCATCCTCTTATTCCTCACATACGTGTAAAATGCCTTTGGATTCTCCCTAATCCTTCCTGGCAAGCCTTTTTCCCGCCCCCTCCTGGCTCTCCTCAGGCCATTTGTGAGCTCCTTCCTCGCCTGCCTATAATCCTCTAGAGCTGAGCAAGACCCTTGCTTCCTCCACTTTACGTAAGCTGCCTTCTTTCTTTTGACGAGAAGCTCCTCCGCTCTCGTCATCCAAGGTTCCTTTATCTTAGCCTTTCT
>NW_025213923.1:0-1984 GCF_004010195.1 Chiloscyllium plagiosum | reverse complement strand
TTGACTGTGAGCATACAAATGTTCACAACTAGTTTCAATTTAAATCATTTTACACCTGCCATAGAATGCCTTTGTCTTTCTTCATCCAATTCTCCACAACGTGTCAAAACTTAATTTTTCTCGCCCTGTCAACGGTATAATTTCAAACTGAATGGCAGCAATAATTAGCTCAATCGAAACAGACTGGTATTTTTCTCCCTAAACTTCTCCAAAAACTTGAAGAGGTCACGATCAGTGACAAATATTTGTCTCATGTATGTTATTCGCAATTTAATGGCTGAAATGTTGTAGCGCCAACACCAAGCTCAAAGCCTCCTTCCCCGTTGTGGAATAAACCTGTTGATGCTTCCACTGGACACTCCAACCACACGTTACATAATGGAGAACTTCTCATCTCTCCAATAATCCTTCTGAATGACATAACTCCTCATGTCTCAGCATAAAAGAGTTACATCCTTCTGTACCTCTTAATGCTGTAACCTCTTTACCTGCTATTCCTGGCCTATGCCAGTAAACCTTACTCTCACAGGGATATGTTTTAAGAAGATCTCGCACATTCTTCTCAATCTCTCACAGAAACCAAACTTTGACTTCTGAACTTAATCAACATCATCAGACATTTCAGCTTCTAACCTTGCCATTGTAACTCTCTGCTTTCCACACGATTTCTCACGAGTGCAGGAAGTGAATTGTTGAACTTCTCCAAAATAAGAATCTCTCTAAGAGTGTCATAGGTTTACTCTGTTTTTAATACCCTTCTCCACCTTTCAAAATTACTTTGTTTGATCCTTTCAAACTCAGTGTGCGTTTAACCAGGGACCATTTTTTTAGATTCCTGCAATGCTGTCTGTCAGCTTCTGGCACAAGCTCATATGCACTTCAGATGGCTTTCTTCACATCCTCATACTCCCCAGATACCTCCACCGATAGGGATGAAAATACCTACCAGCTTTGTTTGGATTAGCTAATTTCACATGGTCACAGAGCACTGCATTTGTTTAGCCACTTTCTCAAATAAAATTCGAAAGGCTTCCCCATCCTTCTCATCAAATTTACATAATGCCTGGGTGCATTTAAACAGAGCACCATTAGACCATTGGTTACAATAGGGTTGTTCAACCTCACTATCCTCCTCATCCTGCCGACCTTCTACCTTCATCTCCGCCTTCTATGTCAACTTTCCTCTCTAACTGCTAACTTTTTAAGTTGAAACTCTCTGCCTCATTTGAAATTGAATTCTAGCCATTTCCAAAGAATCTGATGGCGGTTCCACGAAATGTAATTGCCGAGCTATAGCTGTAATTATCTCTCATTTTCTCACAGACAAACGCAACCCCAACTCCAGATTGTTGTCAATTCCTATAGCTTTGCCTTCATTATCTTTTGTAAAATCCCCAACTTCACTTGTTCCACACCCAGAAAACTCTTAATAACTGAAAAAATCTTTATACACAAAACACTGTTTAAACCAACCGAATTCAACATCTGGAACAAAAGACGCTAACAGCTACCACACACGACCTTTGAACGCAATAGTCTCCCAGTGCATAATCTCCAGTGTTTGCATGAGCCTATTCTGGATTCTCTGGTTTCCTCCCACAATCCAAAGATGTGCATGTCAGGTAAATTGGTCATGCTAAATTGTTCATAGTTTTCAGGGATGTGTGGTTGGGTGCCTTAGTCGGGGTAAATGTGTAATAATAGGGTAAATGAATGGGTCTGGGTAGGTAACTCCTCGGAGGGTCGTTGTGGACTTGTTGGGTCGAATGGCCTGTTCACACACTGTAGGGATTGTAATTCTAAACTCAATTTGATATTTTCGATTGACAACCAGACAAGAGTTCTCAGTTTGCTATAGACAAATCAGACTGCCTCAAACTAGTTTAAGAAGGTAGCTTGGATGCCAACCTTTTCTTATTTTAAAGGTAGATGTGAAGTGGGTGTTCCAGATGTGATGTTACTAGTCAAACCACTCACCATTAAG
>NW_025213922.1:31293-37403 GCF_004010195.1 Chiloscyllium plagiosum | reverse complement strand
ATCCTCAGAAACAGGGATGGGGATCCTCAGTAACAGTGACGGTGATCCTCAGTAACAGTGACGTTGATCCTCAGAAACAGTGAAGGGGGTCCTCTGTAACAGTGACGGTGATCCTCAGTAACAGTGACGGTGATCCTCAGAAACAGGGATGGTGGTCCTCAGTAACAGTGATGGTGATCCTCAGTAACAGTGACGGTGATCCTCAGTAACAGTGACGTTGATCCTCAGAAACAGGGATGGGGATCCTCAGTAACAGTGACGGCGATCCTCAGTAACAGTGATGGGGATCCACAGTAACAGTGATGGGGATTCTCAGTAACAGGGATGGGGATCCTCAGTAACAGTGACGGGGATCCTCAGAAACAGGGATGGGGATCCTCAGTAACAGTGACGGCGATCCTCAGTAACAGTGATGGGGATCCACAGTAACAGTGATGGGGATTCTCAGTAACAGTGATGGGGATCCACAGTAACAGTGATGGGGATTCTCAGTAACAGGGATGGGGATCCTCAGTAACAGTGACGGGGATCCTCAGTAACAATGATGTTCATCCTCAGTAACAGTGATGGGGATCCTGGTAACAGTGACAGTGATCCTCAGTAACAGAGATGAGGATCCTCAGTAACAGTGACAGTCTACCACAGTAACAGTGATGGGGATTCTGAGTATCAGCGATGAGGATCCTCAGTAACAGTGATGGTGACCCTCAGTAACAGTGACTGTGATCCTCAGTAACAGAGATGGGGACCCTCGGTAACAGTGACGATGTACCTCAGTAACAGTGATGGGGATTCTCAGTAACAGTGATGGTGATCCTCAGTAACAGTGATGGGGATTCTCAATATCAGCGATGAGGATCCTCTGTAACTGTGATGGTTACCCTCTCTAAGAGTCATTCTGACCCTCAGTAACTGTGTTGGTGACCCTCAGTGACAGGGACGGGGAATTTCAGTAACAGAGATTGGGATCTTGAATAACTGGGTTGGGGATCCTCAGTAACAGTGATGGGGATCCTCAGTAATAATGATGGGGATCCTCAGTAACAGTGACGGTGATCCTCAGTAACAGTGACGGGGATCCTCAGTAACTGTGATGATGATCCTCAGGAACAGTGATGATGATCCTCAGTAACAGTGACGGTGCTCCTCAGTAACAGTGACGGGGATCCTCAGTAACAATGATGTTCATCCTCAGTAACAGTGATGGGGATCCTGGTAACAGTGACGGTGATCCACGGTAACAGAGATGGGGATCCTCAGTAACAGTGACGGTGTACCTCAGTAACAGTGATGGGGATTCTGAGTATCAGCGATGAGGATCCTCAGTAACAGTGATGGTCATCCTCAGTAACGGTGATGGGGATCCTCAGTAACAGTGATGGTGATCCTCAGTAACAGTGATGGGGATCCTCAGTAACAGTGATTGTCATTCTCAGTAACAGTGATGGGGATCCTCAGTAACAGTGATGGGGATCCTCAGTAACAGTGATGGGGATCCTCAGTAACAGTGATGGGGATCCTCAGTAACAGTGATGGGGATCCTCAGTAACAGTGATGGGGATCCTCAGTAACAGTGATGGGGATCCTCAGTAACAGTGATGGGGATCCTCAGTAACAGTGATGGGGATCCTCAGTAACAGTGATGGGGATCCTCAGTAACAGTGATGGGGATCCTCAGTAACAGTGATGGGGATCCTCAGTAACAGTGATGGGGATCCTCAGTAACAGTGATGGGGATCCTCAGTAACAGTGATGGGGATCCTCAGTAACAGTGATGGGGATCCTCAGTAACAGTGATGGGGATCCTCAGTAACAGTGATGGGGATCCTCAGTAACAGTGATGGGGATCCTCAGTAACAGTGATGGGGATCCTCAGTAACAGTGATGGGGATCCTCAGTAACAGTGATGGGGATCCTCAGTAACAGTGATGGGGATCCTCAGTAACAGTGATGGGGATCCTCAGTAACAGTGATGGGGATCCTCAGTAACAGTGATGGGGATCCTCAGTAACAGTGATGGGGATCCTCAGTAACAGTGATGGGGATCCTCAGTAACAGTGATGGGGATCCTCAGTAACAGTGATGGGGATCCTCAGTAACAGTGATGGGGATCCTCAGTAACAGTGATGGGGATCCTCAGTAACAGTGATGGGGATCCTCAGTAACAGTGATGGGGATCCTCAGTAACAGTGATGGGGATCCTCAGTAACAGTGATGGGGATCCTCAGTAACAGTGATGGGGATCCTCAGTAACAGTGATGGGGATCCTCAGTAACAGTGATGGGGATCCTCAGTAACAGTGATGGGGATCCTCAGTAACAGTGATGGGGATCCTCAGTAACAGTGATGGGGATCCTCAGTAACAGTGATGGGGATCCTCAGTAACAGTGATGGGGATCCTCAGTAACAGTGATGGGGATCCTCAGTAACAGTGATGGGGATCCTCAGTAACAGTGATGGGGATCCTCAGTAACAGTGATGGGGATCCTCAGTAACAGTGATGGGGATCCTCAGTAACAGTGATGGGGATCCTCAGTAACAGTGATGGGGATCCTCAGTAACAGTGATGGGGATCCTCAGTAACAGTGATGGGGATCCTCAGTAACAGTGATGGGGATCCTCAGTAACAGTGATGGGGATCCTCAGTAACAGTGATGGGGATCCTCAGTAACAGTGATGGGGATCCTCAGTAACAGTGATGGGGATCCTCAGTAACAGTGATGGGGATCCTCAGTAACAGTGATGGGGATCCTCAGTAACAGTGATGGGGATCCTCAGTAACAGTGATGGGGATCCTCAGTAACAGTGATGGGGATCCTCAGTAACAGTGATGGGGATCCTCAGTAACAGTGATGGGGATCCTCAGTAACAGTGATGGGGATCCTCAGTAACAGTGATGGGGATCCTCAGTAACAGTGATGGGGATCCTCAGTAACAGTGATGGGGATCCTCAGTAACAGTGATGGGGATCCTCAGTAACAGTGATGGGGATCCTCAGTAACAGTGATGGGGATCCTCAGTAACAGTGATGGGGATCCTCAGTAACAGTGATGGGGATCCTCAGTAACAGTGATGGGGATCCTCAGTAACAGTGATGGGGATCCTCAGTAACAGTGATGGGGATCCTCAGTAACAGTGATGGGGATCCTCAGTAACAGTGATGGGGATCCTCAGTAACAGTGATGGGGATCCTCAGTAACAGTGATGGGGATCCTCAGTAACAGTGATGGGGATCCTCAGTAACAGTGATGGGGATCCTCAGTAACAGTGATGGGGATCCTCAGTAACAGTGATGGGGATCCTCAGTAACAGTGATGGGGATCCTCAGTAACAGTGATGGGGATCCTCAGTAACAGTGATGGGGATCCTCAGTAACAGTGATGGGGATCCTCAGTAACAGTGATGGGGATCCTCAGTAACAGTGATGGGGATCCTCAGTAACAGTGATGGGGATCCTCAGTAACAGTGATGGGGATCCTCAGTAACAGTGATGGGGATCCTCAGTAACAGTGATGGGGATCCTCAGTAACAGTGATGGGGATCCTCAGTAACAGTGATGGGGATCCTCAGTAACAGTGATGGGGATCCTCAGTAACAGTGATGGGGATCCTCAGTAACAGTGATGGGGATCCTCAGTAACAGTGATGGGGATCCTCAGTAACAGTGATGGGGATCCTCAGTAACAGTGATGGGGATCCTCAGTAACAGTGATGGGGATCCTCAGTAACAGTGATGGGGATCCTCAGTAACAGTGATGGGGATCCTCAGTAACAGTGATGGGGATCCTCAGTAACAGTGATGGGGATCCTCAGTAACAGTGATGGGGATCCTCAGTAACAGTAGGCTATGTGCATGCTATAAACAAGCTATGGAGCAGGCTATGAACAGGCTATGAAGAGGCAATGGAGCAGGCTATGGAGTAGGCTATTAACAGGCTATGAACAGGCTATGAGCAGGCTATGGAGCAGGTTATGAAGAAGGCTATGTGCAGGGTATGAACAAGCTATGGAGCAGTCTATGCAGCAGGCTATGGAGCAGGCTATGAACAAGCTATGAAGAGGCAACGGAGCAGGCTTTGGAGCAGGCTATGAACAGGCCATGAACAGGCTATGGAGAAGGCTATGTGCAGGCTATGAACAATCCATGGAGCAGGCTATGAACAGGCTATGGAGCAGGCTGTGGAGAAGGCTATGAACAGGCTATGGAGCAGGCTATGGAGCAGGCTATGAACAGGCTATGAACAGGCTATGGAGCAGACTATGAACAGGCTATGAACAGGCTATGGAGCAGGCTATGGAGCAGGCTATGAACAGGCTATGACCAGGCTATGGAGCAGGCTATGGAGAAGGCTATGGAGGAGGCTATGAACAGGCTATGAACAGGCTACGGAGTGGGCTATGAGCAGGCTATGAACAGGCTATGAACAGGCTATGGCGTAGGTTCTGAACTGGCTATGGAGCAGGCTATGGAGAAGGCTATGGAGGAGGCTATGAACAGGCTATGGAGCAGGCTCTGAACAGGCTATGGAGAAGGCTATGAACAGGCTATGAACAGGCTATGGCGTAGGCTATGAACTGGCTATGGAGCAGGCTATCAACAGGCTGTGAACAGGCTATGGAGAAGGCTATGCAGCAGGATATGAACAGGCTATGAACAAGCTATGGAGCACGTTATGGAGTAGGCTATGAACAGGCTATGAACAGGCTATGAATAGGCTATGGAGCAGGCTATAGAGAAGGCTATGAACAGGCTGTGAACAGGGCTATGGATCAGGCTATGATCAGGCCATGAACAGGCTATCAGGCTATGATCAGGCTATGGAGCAGGCTATGATCAGGATATGAAGAGGCTATGGAGCAGGCTATGAACAGGCTACGAACAGGCTATGACCAGTCTATGGAGCAGGCTATGAAGAGGCTATGGAGCAGGCTATGGAGAAGGCTATGAACAGGCTATGAACAGGCTACGGAGTGGGCTATGAGCAGGCTATGAACAGGCTATGAACAGGCTATGGCGTAGGTTCTGAACTGGCTATGGAGCAGGCTATGGAGAAGGCTATGAACAGGCAATGGAGCAGGTTATGAACAGGCTATGAACATGCTATGGAGCAGGCTATGAACAGGCTATATACAGGCTATGAACAAGCTATGGAGCAGGATATGAAGAGGCAATGGAGCTGGCTATGGAGTAGGCTATTAACAGGCTATGAACAGGCTATGAGCAGGCTATGGAGCAGGTTATGAACAGGCTATGGAGCAGACTATGAACAGGATATGAACAGGCTATGGAGTTAGCGATGGAGCAGGCTTTGGAGCAGGCTATGATCAGGCTACGAACAGGCTATGGAGCAGGCTATGAACAGGCTATGGAGCAGACTATGAACAGGATATGAACAGGCTATGGAGCAGGTTATGAACAGGCTATGAACATGCTATGGAGCAGGATATGAACAGGCTATATACAGGCTATGACCAGGCTATGGAGCAGACTATGAACAGGATATGAACAGGCTATGGAGCAGGCTATGGAGAAGGCTATGAACATGCTATGGAGCAGGTTATGAACAGGCTATGAACATGCTATGGAGCAGGCTATGAACAGGCTACGAACAGGCTATAACCAGGCTATGGAGCAGGCTATGAACAGGCTATGGTGCAGGTTATGAACAGGCTATGAACATGCTATGGAGCAGGCTATGAACAGGCTACGAACAGGCTATGACCAGGCTATGGAGCAGGCTATGCACAGGCTATGGTGCAGGATATGAAGAGGCAATGGAGCAGGCTATGGAGTAGGCTATTAACAGGCTATGAAAAGGCTATGAGCAGGCTATGGAGAAGGCTATGTGCAGGCTATGAACAAGCTATGGAGCAGGATATGAAGAGGCAATGGAGCAGGCTATGGAGTAGGCTATTAACAGGCTATGAACAGGCTATGAGCAGGCTATGGAGTAGGCTATGAACAGGCTATGGAGTAGGCTATGAACAGGCAATGCAGCAGGCTACGAACAGGCTATGGAGCAGGCTCTGAACAGGCTATGGAGTAGGCTGTGGACCAGGCTATGGAGCAAGCTGTGAACAGGCTTTGAACAGGCTATGGAGCAGGCTATG
>NW_025213922.1:26008-28827 GCF_004010195.1 Chiloscyllium plagiosum | reverse complement strand
GCAGGCTATGGAGCAGGCTATGAACAGGCTATGGAGTAGGCGATGGAGCAGGCTATGAGCAGGCTATGGAGATGGCTATGCAGCAGGCAAGAGAGCAGGCTATCAACAGGCAATGGAGCAGGCTAAGGAGTAGGCTATTAACAGGCTATGAACAGGCTATGATTAGGCTATGGATCAGGCTTTGGAGCAGGCTATGAACAGGCCATGAACAGGCTATGAACAGGCTATGAATAGGCTATGGCGTAGGTTCTGAACTGGCTATGGAGCAGGCTATGAACAGGCTATGGAGTAGGCGATGGAGCAGGCTATGAGCAGGCTATGGAGATGGCTATGCAGCAGGCAAGAGAGCAGGCTATCAACAGGCAATGGAGCAGGCTAAGGAGTAGGCTATTAACAGGCTATGAACAGGCTATGATTAGGCTATGGATCAGGCTTTGGAGCAGGCTATGAACAGGCCATGAACAGGCTATGAACAGGCTATGGAGCAGGCGATGAAGAAGGTTATGTGCAGGGTATGAACAAGCTATGGAGCAGGCAAAGAGCAGGCTATGGAGCAGGCTATGAACAGGCTATGAACAGGCTATGGAGCAGACTATGGAGCAGGTTATGGAGTAGGCTATGGAGCAGGCTATGGAATAGGCTATGGAGCAGGCTATGAACAGGCTATCAACAGGCTATGGAGTAGGCTATGAACAGGCTATGAACAGGCAATGAATAGGCTATGGATCAGGCTTTGGAGCAGGCTATGAACAGGCCATGAACAGGCTATGAACAGGCTATGGTGCAGGCTATGGAGAAGGCTATGTGCAGGGTATAAACAAGCTATGGTGCAGGCTATGGAGCAGGCTATGAACAGGCTATGAAGAGGCTTTGTAGCAGGCTATGAACAGGCCATGAACAGGCTATGAACAGGCTATGGAGAAGCCTATGAGCAGGCTATGAACAGGCTATGAACAGGCTATGGCGTAGGTTCTGAACTGGCTATGGAGCAGGCTATGAACAGGCTATGAACAGGCTATGAATAGGCTATGGCGTAGGTTCTGAACTGGCTATGGAGCAGGCTATGAACAGGCTATGAACAGGCTATGGAGCAGGCTATGGAGAAGGCTATGTGCAGGGTATAAACAAGCTATGGTGCAGGCTATGGAGCAGGCTATGAACAGGCTATGAAGAGGCTTTGTAGCAGGCTATGAACAGGCCATGAACAGGCTATTATCAGGCTATGGAGAAGGCTATGAGCAGGCTATGAACAGGCTATGAATAGGCTATGGCGTAGGTTCTGAACTGGCTATGGAGCAGGCTATGGAGAAGGCTATGAACAGGCTATGAACAGGCTATGGAGCAGGCTCTGAACAGGCTATGGAGAAGGCTATGAACAGTCTATGAACAGGCTATGGCGTAGGCTATGAACTGGCTATGGAGCAGGCTACGGAGAAGGCTAAAGAACTGGCTATGAAGGCTTTGGAGCAGGCTATGAACAGGCTATGGAGTAGGCAATGGAGCAGGATATGAACAGGCTATGGAGTAGGCTATGGAGTAGGCTATGAACTGGCTATGGAGAAGGCTATGAACAGGCTATGAACAGGCTATGGCGTAGGCAATGAACTGGCTATGGAGCAGGCTATATAGAAGGCTATGAACCGGCTATGGAGTAGGCAATGAACAGGCTATGGAGCAGGCTATCAACAGGCTGTGAACAGGCTATGGAGCAGGCTATGCAGCAGGATATGAACATGTTATGAACAAGCTATGGAGCACGTTATGGAGTAGGCTATGAACAGGCTATGAACAGGCAATGAACAGGCTATGGAGCAGGCTATAGAGAAGGCTATGAACAGGCTTTGGAACAGGCTATGGATCAGGCTATGATCAGGCCATGAACAGGCTGTGGAGCAAGTTATGAACAGGCTATGGAGCAGATTATGAACAGGACATGAACAGGCTATGGAGCAGGCTATGGAGAAGGCTATGAGCAGGCTATGAACAGGCTATGGAGCAGGTTATGAACAGGCTGTGAACAGGCTATGGAGCAGGCTATGAACAGGCTGTGAACAGGCTATGAACAGGCTCTGGAGCAGGCTATGAACAGGCTATGAACAGGCTATGGAGCGGGCTATGAGCAGGCTATGAACAGGCTATGAACAGGCTATGGAGTAGGCTATGAACTGGCTATGGAGCAGGCTATGGTGAAGGCTATGAACAGGCTATGAACAGGCTATGGAGCAGGCTAAGAGCAGGCTATGAACAGGTAATGAACAGGCTATAGAGTAGGCTATGAACTGGCTATGGAGCAGGCTATGGAGCAGGCTATGGACAGGCTATGTACAAGCTATGGAGCAGACTATGGTCCAGGCTATGGAGCAGGCTATGAACAGGCTATGGAGTAGGCTATGAGCAGGCTTTGGAATAGGCTATGAACAGGCTATGGAGCAAGCTATGAACAGGCTATGACCAGGCTATGGAGCAGGCTGTGAACAGGCTATATACAAGCTATGAACAGGCGATGGAGCAGGCTATGGAGCAGGCTATGGAGTAGGCTATGAACAGGCTATGGAGCAGGCTATGGAGTAGGCTATGAACAGGCTATGGAGCCAGCTATGAACAGGCTATGAACAGGCTCTAAACAGGCTATGGAGTAAGCTATGAGCAGGCTAGGGAGTAGGCAATGGAGCAGGCCATGAACAGGCTATGATCAGGCTATGAACACGCTATGGTGCAGGCTATGAACAGGCTATGGAGCGGGCTATGGAGTAGGCTATGGAGCAGGCTATGGAGTAGGCAAGGAACAGGCTATGGAGCAAGCTATGAACAGGCTATGA
>NW_025213922.1:20701-24318 GCF_004010195.1 Chiloscyllium plagiosum | reverse complement strand
GCTATGGAGCAGGCTATGGAGTAGGCTATGGAGCAGGCCATGAACAGGCTATGATCAGGCTATGAACAGGCTATGGTGCAAGCTATGAGCAGCCTATGAACAGGCTGTGAACAGGCTATGGAGCTGGCTATGAACAGGCTATGAATAGGCTATGGAGCAGTCTATGGTGCAGGTTATGAGCAGGCTTTGAGCAGGCTATGGAGCAGGCTATGGAGCAGACTTTGAGCAGTCAATGAGCTGGCTATGAACAGCATATGGAGCAGGCTATGGATCAGGCTATGGAGCAAGCTATGAACAGGTTATAACAGTCTATGGAGCAGTCTATGGTGCTGGCTATGAGCAGGCTATGAGCAGGCTATGGAGCAGACTTTGGAGCAGACTTTGGGGATTTTGTTGTGCAAGTGGGCAAGAGATTGGCTGATGGAATGTATTGTGGATAAGTGTGAGATTATTTAATATGATAGGAGGAATGAAGGTGTCAAGTATTTCTTAAATGGTGAGATATTGAAATGTCCAAAGGGATCAAGGTGGCCTTTTTCATAAGTCACTTTAAACTAGTATGCAGATACAGTTCAGGAAGCAAGTGGTATGTTAGCTTTATAGCAAGAGAATTTGAATGCAAGAACAAAGAAGTCTTGTTTCAATTATGTGGCTCACTGATGAGATTACACCTAGACCTTTTTATGCAGTTTCGGTCATCTTGCTTAAAGGAAGCATGTACGTTCTATTGAGGGAGTGCAGCAAAATGTCATTCGACTGATTCCAGGGATGATGGGACTGTCCTATGAGAAAAAAATTGAGTTGACTGGACCTTTATTCTCTGGAGTTTTAAAGAATAATGGAAACATAAAATTCTTAAAGGGTAAATAGAATAAATTCAGAAAGGATGTTTCCCCTGGCTGTGGGTTCCAGAACCAGGGAATACTGTGTCAGAATAAAAGGCAAGGTGTTAAGGACTAACATGGGGAGAAACCTCTTTCCTCAGAATGTGGTCATGCTTTGTAATTCTCTACCCTGCAGTGATGTGAAGCTTAGTCAAGTGAGTTCAAGAGACAGTGATAAATTTCAAGTTACTAATGACATGAAGGGATTATAGGATGGTGCACGTATTGAACATTAAGGTAGCAAATCAGCCATGATACAGAAATGTGCAGCAGGCTTGTGGGCTGATTGGCCTACTCCTGCTCCTGTGTTTATGGGTCAGTTTTAGATTTTTTTTTTTAGATTAGATTACAGTGTGGAAACAGGCCCTTCGGCCCAACAAGTCCACACCGACCCGCCGAAGCAAAACCCACCCATACTCCTACATTTACCCCTAATCTAACACTACGGGCAATTTAGTACGGCCAATTCACCTGACCCTGCACATCTTTGGATTGTGGGAGGAAACCGGAGCACCCGGAGGAAACCCACGCAGACACGGGGAGAACGTGCAAACTCCACACAGTCAGTCGCCTGAGGCGGGAATTGAACCCGGGTCTCTGGCGCTGTGAGGCAGCAGTGCTAACCACTGTGCCACCGTGCCGCCCACGAAGTTGAAGTTCTAAAAGCTGGTAGTTTCATTCGACAATGATATCACTGGACAAAGGCTTGTAAAAGCAGCTAAGGTAAATACCAGACTGTACCTAACATTGTAACACAACATACTTGGGAGTCCAATTCGAATGTTTTTAAATAACTTTTACATTTGTATTATGAGAAATATTATTTTAATGATTCAGTGAGGAATTGCCATGGGGCTTTACCTAATGGAAGATCCTTGTTGGAATGTGACTGAATGCAAATTGTTTGCTGCAATATTATGGTAATACAATATAATTAGAGAATAGCAGAATATTAAAATGATTAATTCAAAGCAGAAAAAATTAGGAAGATGGAAAATGGCTACATACTGTTGCAGATCAGGCCAAATCCCCTCAAAACATTTCAAGAAGGCAGCCCAGACCCTAACTTTTCTAGTTGTTTTAAAGAAGTGCAAAGTGAGTGAAGCAGTTGACCCAACCACTCAGTTCAAACTAAAACAGAATTTACTCATACACAAACAAAAGAGAATAGAATATAGAGTAACATATCTGAAAATCCAATCAACTCTATTGCAACTTAATGATGCTGTTCCAAATACTTGTAACAGTCCCCATAAACACTCCCTTGGCAAAAAGGTAACGTTAAACACAAGTTCTTATAGGAGCGATGTCAAAAAGAGAGAGGATCAGCATGGAGCTGTATCTTTGGGTCCAGCAGTTTCTCTGGGCTGCCAGCTCAAACTTGACCAGCAGCTGCAAGCAAGACTGCTCAAACCAAACCAAACCAAACCCTGAACTGGGAGAACAACTGGCCACTCCCCTTTCATTGTAAAGTATAAAAAAACTAAAAGCTTTCCCAAGTAGATAATTCCAGACATTTTGTAACCTCTACCTTTACAACCTTATGAAAAAAAAAGACAGAATAACCTTGTTAAAGGATCAGCTTTGTCACAATGCATGAGAAGTGCAAATTTCATAGGGCCTTTACAACTTCTCACTGCTTTCCTAGTAATGAGTCTTTCCTAAAATTTTGTGAATGGGGAAATGAAGAAAACCAGAAAAGGAAGCCAGCACTGTGATGACATGGCAGAGGTGCCAATTAGAGGAAGCACTTGCTGCAGCACCTTGACACCCAAAGAGAGGGAACTACAGTCTGAAAAATGAAAAGAAACAGAATTTATTTTTAAACTATTTCCACAGTTCCACACTCAGTAACAATCAATTGCTTTGCTTTTTAACTGAGAGAAATATTTACAGCTACCAGCCAAACCAGGATAATTCAGCACAATTTTAATTAATCCCAAGAAAGTCTTTATACTCTCAACAAGCTACTGCTGTAGCCTGGATTTGATTGAGTTGCTTCAAAGATAGGTATTTCCAGCACTCTTTCAAAATCAGCCTAATGGATACGTTGTTCTTTCTTTCCACTACCAGAAAATAACCTGAATTGTTGAATTAAATCATAAAAATTCTGAGTGAAGAAGATTTATTATTGGAACAGGAGAAGGCTGACCAGCTCATTAAACCTGCCTGCAATATGATCATGGGCTGATCAAACACTTCAATGATTTCTACTCACTCTGGTGTCTGTATATTATTGTTAATCAGAAATCTATCAATCTCTAGCTCCAACATACTGAGCTTCCTCAGGTCTACAGAGTACAGAATTCTAAAGTTCAAAGTTTGTGCGAAGATTTGTAGCTCGGGTGCTCGTTGTTGTGGTTCTGTTCGATGAGCTGGAAGTTTTTGTTGCAAACGTTTCGTCCCCTGGCTAGGTGACATCATCAGTGCTTGGGAGCCTCCTGCGAAGCGCTTCTTTGATGTTTCCTCCGGTGTTTATAGTGGTCTGTCCCTGCCGCTTCCGGTTGTCAGTTTCAGCTGTCCGCTGTAGTGGTTGGTATATTGGGTCCAGGTCGATGTGTTTGTTGATGGAGTTTGTGGATGAATGCCATGCCTCTAGGAATTCCCTGGCTGTTCTCTGTCTGGCTTGCCTGATGATAGTAGTGTTGTCCCAGTCGAATTCATGTTGCTTGTTGTCTGCGTGTGTGGCTACTAAGGATAGCTGGTCATGCTAAATTACCCATAGTGCCCAGG
>NW_025213922.1:4504-19446 GCF_004010195.1 Chiloscyllium plagiosum | reverse complement strand
TTCTTAGTGATTTCAGTGCTTCCCTCTCCTTGGTGTTGGGAACAAGCAATATGAATTCGACTGGGACAACACTACTATCATAGGGCAAGCCAGACAGAGAACAGCCAGGGAATTCCTAGAGGCATGGCATTCATCCACAAACTCCATCAACAAACACATCGACCTGGACCCAATATACCAACCACTACAGCGGACAGCTGAAACTGACAACCGGAAGCGGCAGGGACAGACCACTATAAACACCGGAGGAAACATCAAAGAAGCGCTTCGCAGGAGGCTCCCAAGCACTGATGATGTCGCCTAGCCAGGGGACGAAACGTTTGCAACAAAAACTTCCAGCTCGGCGAACAGAACCACAACAGAATTCTAAAGAATGTAAGAAGTAGGGGCATGAGTAAATAATTCATCCCCTCAAGCCTTACTCCATCATTCAAAATGATTATAGTTGGTCTGATTCTGACCTCAATTCCACTTTCCTGTCTACTGTCCATATCCCTTCAATCCGTTACTATTTAAAAATCTGTCTATCTCCTCATTGTTGTGGTTCTGTTCGCCGAGCTGGGAATTTGTGTTGCAGACGTTTCGTCCCCTGTCTAGGTGACAATCCTCAGTGCTTGGGAGCCTCCTGTGAAGCGCTTCTGTGATCTTTCCTCCGGCATTTGTAGTTGTTTGAATCTGCCGCTTCCAGTTGTCAATTCCAGCTGTCCGTTGCAGTGGTCGGTATATTGGGTCCAGGTCGATGTGCTTATTCACTCATCCACAGATTCAATCAATAAGCATCGACTCTCCTGCTCCTCAGATGCTGCCTGACCTGCTATGCTTTTCCAGCACCACACTCTTGACCCATAGACCAATGAACTACAAACCAGTGAGCCTCACATCTGTAGTAGGTAAAGTATTGGAGAAAATTCTGAAGGAAAGAACTAATCTTCACTTGGATGGAAAGATTTGATCAGGGATAGGCAGCATAGCTTTGTCAGTGGGAGGTCATGCCAAACACGTCTAAGTTGAATTTTCCAAGGAGGCAACTATATGGGAGATAGACAGAAAAGGTAGAAGTATATGGGATCCAAGGAACTTGGTAAGTTGGATCCAAAATTCATTTTGGTAGGAGATGGAATGTGACGATATGGCTTTAAGAGGTAATTTTGACCTGCTTGCTTTGAAGAGCGTTTGTAAGTCAGAGGTACAGAGCTGTCTATTGAAAGCTCAAAATATAAACAACTTGTGAGGCCTTGGGTTTTTTTTTAAAGTTGGAATGATAGAAGCCGCTCCCACAGAACTAGGATTTTTAGTTCTAGCTTTTCATTAGCAGTTGTTGGCATCTTGAAGTTACGGCTTGGAAGATGCAGTACATCTCTCACTGCTACACTCTTAGAGTTTTCTCTTGATGTTAGTTTCCTCCTGGACTGAAGAATTGCTTGTGAGACAAACTATTTCACTGAGTTTGTCTTTTGTCAAAGGTGTGTTTATGAAATGTTACTATATTAAAACAGTTACTGTTTAGTAGCTAAATAATCTATTATTCTGTTAAGTTTTCCAATAGGATTAATTATTCTAATATCATCTTTGTTTTGTGATATTTTAACTGTAGATAATGAGGAAAATGTGTTTTGATTCAAACCTAGTAGTTTAACCAGTCAAATTGCATCAGGAATGCAACGCCTTACACATACCTTTAAAACAAGGAGTAGTTAGGGTCTAGACTATCTTCTGAATATATTTTGAGAGGGTTTGGTCTGATCCATAACAAATTAGTGGCTTTTGTCAGGATCAAAATCTCTAATTCTAGGTTGGGTGAGGATTGTTGAACTCAAAGGCAGTGAGTAGTGAATGATTGTTTTATTTCAGGCATTGAATTTGGTTGGTTTAAACAGGATTTGCTTTATGTAACAAAGGCTCTTTCAGTCATTAAAAATGTCCTCACTGTGGAAGAAGTCACATAAGGAGTTTTACGGCAAATGAGCTAGGCAAAGCTTTCAGAATTTGCAAAGAAGCTGGAGTTGGGCATTGCCTGTATCTGTGAGGAAAGGGGAGGTAATTGCAACAATCGTGCAGCATTTACAATTGCCAGGAAAGCCATTGGATTCTTTGGAAATGGCTAAAATCCAGTTGGAAATGAAGCAGCGTAAATGTGAAAAGGAAATAAAACAGTTTAATTTATGATTAAATGCAGAGGAAAACGATAAAGAGAGGAAGGACCTAACAGAAGAAAGGGAGAAAGTGAGGGAAGGAATGAAGTAAGAGAGTGTTTTTAAACTTCAGCAGTTGGAACTTAAAATTCAAAGTTGACTTAAAATGGCAGAGGTAGAGATGAAAAGTAGTAGGAGTAGTGATGGTGAGGACAGTAAGGGATAAAAATCCCATTGTTGCCAAAAGCCTGGTGGGGATTTGTTTAAATGTATTGCTTAAGTTCAAAGAGAAGAATATTGAAGCATTTTTCATTTCATTTGAGAAAGTGGTAAAACAAATTAAATGGCTGCTGACCATTTGGGTATTGTTGATCCAAATGAGGTTCATTCATGATGAGTATGAGGAGGGTAAAAAAGCCATCTTAACTGAATATGAGGTTGTACCAAAAGCCCACAGACAACATTTTTGGAATCTAAGGGGGAACCTGGTCAAATGTTCATTAAGTTTGGAAGGGTCAAACAAAGTAATTTTGATAGTTGGATTGAGAACTTATGTACAAGAGCAGAAAAATCAAGACTGCAAAATTAGCAGTGGAAATGGCAGATGACTATGAATTGGTACATCAATTAAATTTTGGCTTCTGACATCGATTTCAATCTGTGAGGGATAGATATTAGGGAAAACAAAAACCCACAAGTGATAAGCAAAAAGGAGATCTCATTCAAGGTAGATAATTTGCCACAGAGCGAAATGGAAACCCCAAAGGGGGAAGAGAAGTTAAAAAGCCCAGCTGCTTTCATTGCAAAAATGTAGGCCACATGAAGTTGGTGGTTTTGAAAAAGCACTGAGAAGATGGATGTGGTAAGACAGGATAAACCAGTGAGTTTTGTTTAATGGAAAAGGAAAGCGCAGTGAAAGTTAAAATGCTGCAAAAGAATGTACAATCTGGTCAGGGGTCATTTGAGAAGAAAGTGCCAGTTCTCTTTAAAAGAATTTAATTGTGAGGATAAAGTTTGCTCATATATGTCAGGGGGAGCAAAACAAGAACTTAACATTTAAGAGAGAGAGCAATTTAATCTTTGATGCTGAGAGATGAAGAGATATGTAATTCAAAAGGAATATTGCCAGAAAAGGTGGAATTCATGGGTGAAGAACAGTGTTCTATTATAAAAAGTGAGGTTGGAGAGTCAAGTGAAAAGTTATGAAGTGATGGCAGGAGTAATAGGGAAGTTGTCAGTTCCAGGAATATGCTTTATCCTTGGTAATGCTGTAACTGAATCACAGGTGGATGTGATGCCAATTGTGATTGAAAAGCCAATGGAAAACCAAGCAACTGAAGTGTTACAGTATATGTTGGGATATTTCCTGATTGTCTGGTAACAAGGTCACAAAGCCACAGGTTGAAGCAGTGGGAGAAATCAGTAGAGCCAAGGAAGCTGTATTCCAATTAATCGGCAAGGTCTTTTCCCTGGTTGGGGGAGTCCAGAACTAGAGAACATAAGTTTAGAGTGGGAGGGGAAATATTTGAAAGAGACCTAAGAGGCATCTTTTTCACACAAAAGGGGCTGCATTGATGGAATGAGCTGCCAGAGGAAGCACTGGAGGTTGGTACAATTTGAACATTTAAAAGGCATCGGGATGGATAAATGAATAGGGAAGGTTTAGAGGGATATGGGCCAAGTGCTGACAAATGGGACTAGATTAATTTAGGAAATCTGGTTGGTGTGGCTGAGTTTAACCAAAGGGTCTGTTTCTGTGTTGCACATCTCAATGACTTGTGTCTTGATGACTCTGTGTCTCGATAACTCTGCTTCCCAATCACTCTTTGCCACAATGACTCTGTGTCTCAATGACTCTGTGTCTCGATGACTCTGTGTCTCGATGACTCTGTGTCTCAATGACTCTGTGTCTCGATGACTCTGCGTCTCAATGACTCTGCGTCTCAATGACTCTGTGTCTCAATGACTCTGTGTCTCGATGACTCTGTGTCTCGATGGCTCTGTGTCTCGATGGCTCCGTGTCTCAATGACTCTGTGTCTCGATGACTCTGTCTCGATGACTCTGTCTCAATGACTCTGTGTCTTGATGACTCTGTCTCGATGACTCTGTCTCAATGACTCTGTGTCTCGATGGCTCTGTGTCTCGATGGCTCCGTGTCTCAATGACTCTGTGTCTCGATGACTCTGTCTCGATGACTCTGTCTCAATGACTCTGTGTCTTGATGACTCTGTCTCGATGACTCTGTCTCAATGACTCTGTGTCTCTATGACTCTGCATCTCAATGACTCAATGACTCTGCATCTCGATGACCCTGTGTCTCGAAGATTCTGTGTCTCGATGACTGTCTCAATGGCTCGGTGTCTCAATGACTCTGCATCTCGATGACTATGTCATGAAGACGCTGTGCCTCGATGACTCTGTCTTGATGACTCTGTGTCTTGATGACTTGGACTCGATTGCTCTGTGTCTCGATGACTTGGCCTCTAGGGGTCTGTCTCGATGACTCTGTGTCTCGATTACTCTGTCTCAATGAATCCGTGTCTCGTGACTCTGCATCTCGATGACTCTGTCTTGAAGAATCTGCGTCTCGATGACTCTGTCTCAATGACTCTGTGTCACGATTACTCTGCGTCTCGATGCTTCTGTGTCTCAATGACTCTGTGTCTCGATGACTCTGTCTCAATGACTCTGTGTCTCGATGATTCTGTGTCTCAATGACTCTGTGTCTCAATGACTCTGTGTCTTGATGACTCTGCGTCATGATGACTCTGTGTCTCGATGACTTGGACTCGATGACTCTGTGTCTCGATGACTCTGTGTCTCGATGTCTCTGTGTCTCCATGACTCTGCGTCTCGATGACAATGTCTCGAAGACTCTGTGTCTCCATGACTCTGTCTCAATGAGTCTGTGTCTCGATGACTCGGCCTCTAGGACTCTATCTCAATGACTCTGTGTCTCAATCACTCTGCGTCTCAATGACCCTGTGTCTCGAAGATTATGTGTCTCGATGACTGTCTCGATGACTGTGTCTCGATGATTTCCCTGGTTGGGGGAGTCCAGAACTAGAGGACATAAGTTTAGAGTGGGAGGGGAAATATTTGAAAGAGACCTAAGAGGCATCTTTTTCACACAAAAGGGGCTGCATTGATGGAATGAGCTGCCAGAGGAAGCACTGGAGGTTGGTACAATTTGAACATTTAAAAGGCATCGGGATGGATAAATGAATAGGGAAGGTTTAGAGGGATATGGGCCAAGTGCTGACAAATGGGACTAGATTAATTTAGGAAATCTGTGTGTCAATGACTCTGTCTCGAAGACTCTGTGTCTCAATGACTCTGCGTCTCGATAACTATGTCTTGAAGACGCTGCGTCTCGATGACCCTGTCTCAATGAGTCTGTGTCTTGATGACTCGGTCTCGAGGACTCTTTCTCGATGTCTCTATGTCTCAATGACTCTGCGTCTCGATGACTCTGTCTCAATGACTCTGTGTCTCGATGACTCTGCATCTCGATGATGCGGTCTCTAGGACTCTGTCTCAATTACTCTGAGTTTCAATGACTCTGTGTCTCAATGACTCTGTGTCCTGATGACTCTTTGTCTCGATGACTCTGTCTCGATGACTCTGTCTCGATGACTCTGTGTCTCGATGACTCGGACTTGATGACTCTGTGTCTCGATGACTCAGTCCCTAGGACTCTGTCTCAATGACTCTGTGTCTCCATGACTGTGTCTCGATGACTCTGTGCCTCAATGACTCTGTGTCTCGATGACTCCGTCTCAATGATTCTGTGCCGCAATGACTCTGTGTCTCAATGATTCTGTCTCGATGACTCTGTCTCGATGTCTCTGTCTCGAAGACTCTGTGTCTCAATGACTTTGTGTCTCGATAACTCTGTGTCTCAATGACTCTGTGTCTCAATGACTCTGTGTCTCGATGACTCTGTCTCGAAGACTCTGTCTCTCGATGACTCTGTCTCGATGACTCTGTCTTGATAAGTCTGTGTCTCGATGACTCGGTCTTTAGGACTCTGTCTCAATGACTCTGTGTCTCAATGACCCTGTGTCTCCATGACTCTGCGTCATGATGAATCGGTCTCTAGGACTCTTCTCAATGACTCTGCATCTCGATGACTCTGTCTCGATGACTCTGTGCCTCAATGACTCTGTGTCTCGATGACACTGTGCCTCACTGAGTCTGTGTCTCGATGAATCCGTCTCGATAAGTCTGTGTCTCTATGACTCGGTCTTTAGGACTCTGTCTCAATGACTCTGTGTCTCAATGACTCTGTGTCTCGATGACTCTGCGTCATGATGACTCGGTGTCTCGAAGACTCTGTGTCTCAATGACACTTTGTCTCGATGACTATGTCCCGAAGACGTTGCGTCTCGATGAGTCTGTGTCTTGATGACTCGGTCTCTAGGACTCTGTCTCAATGACTCTGTGTCTTGATGACTCTGTGTCTCTATGACTATGTCTTGATGACTCTGTGTCTCAATGACTCTGTGTCTCGATGACTCTCTGTTTCAATGACTCTGTCTCGCTGACTCTCTGTCTCGATGACTCTGTGTCACAAAGACTCTGTGCCTCAATGACTCTGTGTCTCGATGACTCTGTGCCTCAATGACCTCTGTGTCTCGATGACTCTTTGATTCAATGACTCTGTCTCGCTGACTCTGTGTCTCGATGACTCTGTGCCTCAATGACTCTGTGTCTCGATGACTCTGTGTCTCAATGACTCTTTGTCTCGCTGAGTCTGTGTCTCGATGACTCTGTGTCTCGATGACTCTGCGTCTCGATGATTCTGTATCTCGAAGATTCTGTCTCGATGACTGTCTCAATGACTCTGTCTCGAAGACTCTGTGTCTCAATGACTCTGTGTCTCGATGACTATGTCACGAAGACGCTGCATCGCGATGACTCTGTCTCGATGAGTCTGTGTCTCGTGACTCTGCGTCTCGATGACTCTGTGTCTCGATGACTCTGCGTCTCAATAACTCTGTGTCTCAATGACTCTGTCTCGATGACTCGGACTCGATGGTTCTGTGTCTCGATGACTCTGTGTCTCGATGACTTGGACTCGATGGCTCTGTGTCTCGATGACTCTGTCTCAATGACTCTGTGTCTCGTGACTCTGTGTCTCGATGACTCTGTGTTAAAGACTCTGCGTCTCGATGTCTCTGTCTCGATAAGTCTGTGTCTCAATGACTCGGTCTCTAGGACTCTGTCTCAATGACTCTGTGTCTCTCGATGACTCTGCGTCTCGATGACTCTGTGTCTTGAAGATTCTGTGTCTCGATGACTGTCTCAATGACTCTGTCTCGAAGACTCCGCGTCTCAATGACTCTGCGTCTCGATGACTCTGCGTCTCGATGATTCTGTGTCTCGAAGATTCTGTGTCTCAATGACTGTCTCAATGACTCTGTCTCGATGACTCTGCGTCTCAATAACTCTGTGTCTTAATGACTCTGTGTCACGATGACTCTGTGTCCTGATGACTCTTTGTCTCAATGACTCTGTGTCTCAATGACTCTGTGTCTTGATAACTCTGTGTCTCGATAACTCTGTGTCTCGATGATTCTGTCTCGATGACTCTGTCTCGAATACTCTGTGTCTCGATGACTCTGTGTCTCGATGACTCTGTTTCGATCAGTCTGTGTCTCGATGACTCGGTCTTTAGGACTCAGTCTCAATGACTCTGGCTCTTGATGACTCTGTGTCTCGATGACTCTGTGTCTTGATGACTTGGACTCGATGGCTCTGTGTCTCGATGACTCTGTATCTTGATGACTTGGATTCGATGGCTCTGTATCTCGATGACTCTGTCTCAATGACTCTGTGTCTCGTGACCCTGCGTCTCGATGACTCTGTGTTAAAGACTCTGCGTCTCGATGACTCTGTGTGTCAATGACTCGGTCTCTAGGACTCTGTCTCAATGACTCTGTGTCTCGATGACTCTGCGTCTCGATGATTCTGTGTCTCGAAGATTCTGTGTCTCGATGACTGTCTCAATGACTCTGTCTCGAAGACTCCGCGTCTCAATGACTCTGCGCCTCGATGATTCTGTGTCTTGATGACTGTCTCAATGACTCTGTCTAGATGAGTCTGTGTCTCGTGACTCTGCGTCTCGATGACTCTGTCTCGAAGATTCTGTGTCTCGATGACTGTCTCAATGACTCTGTCTCGAAGACTCCGCGTCTCAAAGACTCTGTGTCTCGATGACTCTTTGTTTCAATGACTCTGTCTCGATGACTCTGTGTCTCGCTGACTCTCTGTGTTGATGACTGTGTGCCTCAATGACTCTGTGTCTCGATGATTCTGTGTCTCGATGACTCTTTGTTTCAATGACTCTGTGTCTCGATGACTCTTAGTTTCAATGACTCTGTCTCAATGATTCTGTGTCTCGCTGAGTCTGTGTCTCGATGACTGTCTCGATGACTCTGTGTTTCAATGACTCTGTCTCAATGACTCTGTGTCTCGATGACTTGGTCTCGATGAATCTGTTTCGATGACTCTGTGTCTCGATGACTCTGTGTTCTCAATGACTCTGCATCTCGATGACTCTGTGTCTCGATGACTCTGCGTCTCAATGACTCTGTCTCGATGACTCTGTGTCTCGATGACTCTGTGTCTCGATGACTCTTTGTCTCAATGACTCTGTGTCTCGATGACTCGGACTCGATGACTCTGTCTCAATGACTTTGTGTTTCAATGACACAGTCTCAATGACTCTGTGTCTCGATGACTTGGACTCGAGGACTCTGTCTCGATGACTCTATGTCTCAATGACTCTGAGTCTTGATGACTCTGTCTCGATGACTCTGTGTCTCGCTGACTCTGTGGCTCGCTGACTCTGTGTCTCGATGACTCGGACTCGATGGTTCTGTGGCTCGATGACTCGGTCTCCAGGACTGTATCTCGATGACTCTGTGTCTCGATGACTCTGTGTCTCGATGTCTCTGTGTCTCGATGACTCTGTGTCTCGATGACTCTGTCTTGAAGACTCTGTGTCTCCATGACTCTGCGTCTCGATGACAATGTCTCGAAGACTCTGTGTCTCGATGACTCTGTCTCAATGAGTCTGTGACTCGATGACTCGGCCTCTAGGACACTATCTCAATGACTCTGTGTCTCAATGACTCTGCGTCTCAATGCCCCTGTGTCTCGAAGATTCTGTGTCTCGATGACTGTCTCGATGACTGTGTCTTGTAGACTCTGTGCCTCAATGACAGTGTCTCGATGACTCTTTGTCTCAATGACTCTGTCTCGATGACTCTGTGTCTCGATGACTCTGTCTCGAAGACTCTGTGTCTCGATGACTCTGCGTCTCGATAACTATGTCTCGAAGACGCTGCGTCTCGATGACCCTGTCTTGATGGCTCTGTGTCTCGATGACTCTGTGCCTCGATGACTCGGCCTCTAGGACTCTGTCTCAATGACTCCTGTGTCTCGGTGAATCTTTGTCTCAATGACTCTGTCTCGATGACTCTGTGTCTTGATGACTCGGCCTCTAGGACTCTGTCTCAATGACTCCTGTGTCTCGGTGAATCTTTGTCTCAATGACTCTGTCTCGATGACTCTGTGTCTCGATGACTCGGCCTCTAGGACTCTGTCTCAATGACTCCTGTGTCTCGGTGAATCTTTGTCTCAATGACTCTGTCTCGATGACTCTGTGTCTCGATGACTCGGCCTCTAGGACTCTGTCTCAATGACTCCTGTGTCTCGGTGAATCTTTGTCTCAATGACTCTGTCTCGATGACTCTGTGTCTCGATGACTCGGCCTCTAGGACTCTGTCTCAATGACTCCTGTGTCTCGGTGAATCTTTGTCTCAATGACTCTGTCTCGATGACTCTGTGTCTCGATGACTCGGCCTCTAGGACTCTGTCTCAATGACTCCTGTGTCTCGGTGAATCTTTGTCAGATCCACATTACACTGTGACACAGATCCACATTACACTGTGATACAGATGCACATTACACTGAGATACAGATCCACATTACACTGTGACATGGATCCACATTACACTGTGACACAGATCCTCATTACACTGTGACACAGATCCTCATTACACTGTGATACAGATCAACTTTACACTGTGACATAGATTCACATTACACTGTGATACAGATCCACATTACACTGTGACATGGATTCACATTGCACTCTGACACAGATCCTCATTACACTGTGACACAGATCCACATTACACTGTGACACAGATCCACATTACACTGTGATACATATCCAGATTACACTGTGACATCGATTCACATTACACTGTGACACAGATCCACATTACACAGTGACATGGATTCACATCACACTGTGACACAGATCCACATTACACTGTGACACAGATTCACATTACATTGTGACACAGACCCACATTACACTGTGACACAGATCCACATTACACTGTGATACAGATCCACATTACATTGTGACACAGATCCACATTGCATTGTCACACAGATCCACATTACACTGTAACACAGATCCACATTACATTGTGACACAGACCCACATTACACTGTGATTCACATCCACATTACTCTGTGACATGGATTCACATTACACTGTGATACAGATCGACATTACACTGTGATACACATCCACATTACACTGTGACACAGATCCACATTACACTGTGATACAGATCCACATTACACTGTGACACAAATTCACATTACACTGTGATACAGATCCACTTTACAGTGTGACACAGATTCACATTACACTGTGATACAGATCCACATTACACTGTGACACAGATCCACATTACACTGTGACACAGATCCACATTACACTGTGATATAGATCCACATTACACTGTGATATAGATCCACATTACACTGTGACACAGATCCACATTACACTGTGACACACATCCACATTACACTGTGACACAGATCCACATTACACTGTGATACAGATCCACATTACACTGTGATACAGGTCCACATTGCACTGTGACACAGATCCATATTACACTGTGATACAGATCCACATTACACTGTGACATGGATTCACATTACACTGTGCACTGTGATACAGGTCCACATTGCACTGTGACACAGATCCACATTACACTGTGACACAGATCCACATTACACTGTGACACAGACTCTCATACTGGCAGTCTTAAAGAGCACAAAAATTGCAGAGGAGTGGAAATCTCGCCTTTATACATGGTTTGTCACTTTGTTGACATTCTGTCAAGGTGTCTGCTACTGAAATGCAATTTGCTCGTATTTCCTGAAAATAGTTGACAGAGAATGACGATTGTCAAATTTGGTGTTGCTGCAAGTAGTGTATGAATCAGTTTCAAATCCTTGTGAATTGCTCATCAACGTTTTATAAACTTTCCAGGTTTTATGAGATGTACTTAATGTTTGTGTTAATGCAATGTAGACGATGGACCAACTGACAGGGAGGTATTGACTTTAGAATGTGTCTCGGGTCTGAGCAGTTTGGCAAAGATTTAAGTTTTGATGTTTGTGAAACAAGAGTTTCAGCTGAGCATGACTCAGAACTGATAAGAACTTGCAGTTAACAATGGGGTGCTGGAGGCAAGGGTAATGGGTTAACTAGGTTAACAAAGTCATTATATAGAACCATTTAACAATATTGGAAACATTCAGTATGTGAGATCAGTTAACAAGGTGAAAGTATTCGTTATGTGAAGCCAGATCTTCATTGTGTAACAGCAGATGGATTAGTCTTTACTGTAGATTCTCGCTGATTGTAACAGACACCCTGTCAATACGTATGTTGCCTTATTGGATGCTCCTCCCTGTAAAATCACGATCTAGTTCATTAAGAAACTGCTATTCCAGAGAAGACCAAGAATTCATGTCTCTGTGCACAGGGGTCGTTCTCTCTCCCTCCAGGGCCTGGAATAAAGATGGAGGAGGTAGAACCATTCTATGTCTCTGAGCATTTTGCTTTGACTGAGAGGGGGAAATGGGATGAAAGACTGAAAGGTGTGAAATGTGATTTCACCAGTAGCTAATGTCTCCTGGAAATGCACACTACCACAGCAGCGGGTTACATCCTTCTGAACTGAGCTTCTGAGTGAACCTCCTGTCAGAATCGACCAGTACTAGAGTGGGGTTTCGGACCACTGCGTCTGTACCATCAAAAATACACTACGACCTTCACTCGTCCCACTTCCCCACACTAGACACATAACCTTGGACATTTTGACATTTCAAATGCTTGGCAAGTAGTTTTTAAAGGTTGTGCGGTTTCCTGCCCCAACTCCCCTTCCCTGGCAGAGCATCCCAGATGACCACCACCCTCTGGACAAAACAATTTTCCTCAAATCCCCTCTAAACTCCTGCTTTTCACCTTAAATTTATGCCCCGTAAGAATATACCATTGACCCACTGCTGGAATGGAGGCAAGTTGAGAACTATTGCAGCTGACCAATAACATCTTTCATTGCTTGACCTTACAACTCAAAGAATTTTACAGTCACTCAGACTTTGTATGTTGTGTGGCTTGACTGTTCCACAATGTTCAATGTTTTGTGACATGTGCAGGAGGACATTGGGCAACAATGTCTGAAAAATCAAATCCTCCAGAGAAGACCAAAGAAAAACAGCACATGAAGAGTTAACCAAGGAACACAGATGTCAAGGATGTTTCCAAACTTCCATTAATGGCAGGAGCACATTCATGAGGTCCAAGACATAACTGACGACTTCAATCAGAGAATACACACAGTCGCTATAGCAATGTTTCAACAGTTTGGTTGGGTGGGTGGAGAAGAGGGAAATGGAAGAGAAATGTGAAATTCTCTATGTTGGGGAGGACAGGCAGAGTAAGGGGAACACATTACAGCAGCAGTTATTGAGAGGGGAAGAGGAAGTGACAGACATTGAGCTGCATGTCCACAGGTTACAGGCACTTAGAATGTCCCTTCACTGAGGGTGGGGTATTCAGTGTTCCGTCACTGGGGGTGAAGTACTCAATGTTCCTACATTTGGGAGAGGGGGTGTGGGGGAGGAGGTGAAGTATTCAATGTTCCTTCACTAGGGGTGGGGTATTCAATGTAAGAGCAGGAATGTAACACTGGAACAATGTGAGAAACTGTTTTAGCTACAGCTAAAGGTTTGTGTATAGTTGTGCGTCATCACTTTACAGCATGACCATAACTGGTCAAGAGAGTGCACTGAGGAGGTTTATACACAGGAATGTTGCCAGGGCTTGAACAATGCAGCCATGAGGAATGATTGGATAGACTAAAGTTGTTCTCTCTAGAACATTGGTGACTTCACCAAGATATACAAATTAATGAGGGACCTGAAAAGAGTGGCCAGGGATTATCTGTTTCCTCTAGCAGAGAGATCAATGACCAAGGTGCGCGGATTTAAGATGATTGGTGGAAGATTTAGAGGTGACAGGAGGAATAGCCTTTTCACCCGGGAGGTGGTGGATGTCTGGAATTTGCTGCTCATTTAGTAGCTGAAGCAGAAACCCTCAGCTCAGTTAAAAGGAGCCTGAATATGTACTTGGAGCATTGATCCTGAAAGGTTACAGAGTGAATGACCCTGTGAGGTTACAGTGTAAATGACCCTGAAAGGTTACAGCATAAATGACCCTGGAAGGTTACAGAGTGAATGACCCTGTAAGGTTACAGAGTGAATGATCCTGTAAGGTCACAGAGTGAATGACTCTGTAAGGTTACAGAGTGAATGACCCTGTAAGGTTACAGAATGAATGACCCTGAAAGGTTACAGAGTGAATGATCCTGTAAGGTTACAGAGTAAATGATCCTGTAAGGTTACAGAGTAAATGACCCTGTAAGGTCACAGAATGAATAACTCTGTAAGGTTACAGAGTGAATGATCCTGTAAGGTTACAGAGTAAATGACCCTGTAAGGTCACAGAGTGAATGACTCTGTAAGGTTACAGAGTGAATGACCCTGTAAGGTTACAGAATGAATGACCCTGAAAGGTTACAGAGTGAATGATCCTGTAAGGTTACAGAGTAAATGATCCTGTAAGGTTACAGAGTAAATGATCCTGTAAGGTTACAGAGTAAATGATCCTGTAAGGTTACAGAGTAAATGATCCTGTAAGGTTACAGAGTAAATGATCCTGTAAGGTTACAGAGTAAATGATCCTGTAAGGTTACAGAGTAAATGATCCTGTAAGGTTACAGAGTAAATGATCCTGTAAGGTTACAGAGTAAATGATCCTGTAAGGTTACAGAGTAAATGATCCTGTAAGGTTACAGAGTAAATGATCCTGTAAGGTTACAGAGTAAATGATCCTGTAAGGTTACAGAGTAAATGATCCTGTAAGGTTACAGAGTAAATGATCCTGTAAGGTTACAGAGTAAATGATCCTGTAAGGTTACAGAGTAAATGATCCTGTAAGGTTACAGAGTAAATGATCCTGTAAGGTTACAGAGTAAATGATCCTGTAAGGTTACAGAGTAAATGATCCTGTAAGGTTACAGAGTAAATGATCCTGTAAGGTTACAGAGTAAATGATCCTGTAAGGTTACAGAGTAAATGACCCTGTAAGGTCACAGAGTGAATGACCCTGTAAGGTTACAGAGTGAATGACCCTGTAAGGTTACAGAATGAATGACCCTGAAAGGTTACAGAGTAAATGACCCTGAAAGGTTACAGAGTGAATGATCCTGTAAGGTTACAGAGTAAATGACCCTGTAAGGTCACAGAGTGAATGACCCTGTAAGGTTACAGAATGAATGACCCTGAAAGGTTACAGAGTGAATGACCCTGTAAGGTTACAGAATGAATGACCCTGTAAGGTTACAGTGTGAATGACCCT
>NW_025213922.1:0-3082 GCF_004010195.1 Chiloscyllium plagiosum | reverse complement strand
AAGGTTACAGAATGAATGACCCTGAAAGGTTACAGTGTGAATGACTCTGTAAGGTTACAGAATGAATGACCCTGTAAGGTTACAGAGTGAATGACCCGGTAAGGTTACAGAATGAATGACCCTGTAAGGTTACAGAGTGAATGACCCTGTAAGGTTACAGAATGAATGACCCAGTAAGGTTACAGAGTGACTGACTCCATAAGGTTACATAGTGAATGACCCTGTAAGGTTACAGAGTGAATGACCCTGTACGTTTACAGAATGAATGACCCTGTAAGGTTACAGTGTGAATGACCCTGTAAGGTTACAGAATGTATGACCCTGAAAGGTTACAGTGTGAATGACTCTGTAAGGTTACAGAATGAATGACCCTGTAAGGTTACAGAATGAATGACCCTGAAAGGTTACAGAATGAATGACCCTGAAAGGTTACAGAGTGAATGACCCTGTAAGGTTACAGAATGAATACCCTGTAAGGTTTACAGTGTGAATGACCCTTTAAGGTTACAGAGTGAATGACCCTGTAAGGTTACAGAATGAATGACCCTGAAAGGTTACAATGTGAATGACTCTTTAAGGTTACAGAATGAATGACCCTGTAAGGTTACAGAATGAATGACCCTGTAAGGTTACAGAGTGAATGACCCTGTAAGGTTACAGAATGAATGACCCTGTAAGGTTACAGTGTGAATGACCCTTTAAGGTTACAGAGTGAATGACCCTGTAAGGTTACAGAATGAATGACCCTGTAAGGTTACAGAGTGAATGACTCTGTAAGATTACAGTGTGAATGACCCTGTAAGATTACAGAGTGAATGACCCTGTAAGGTTACAGAGTGAATGACCCTGTAAGGTTACAGAATGAATGACCCAGTAAGGTTACATAGTGAATGACTCTGTAAGGTTACAGAGTGAATGACCCTGTAAGGTTACAGAATGAATGACCTTGTAAGGTTACAGTGTGAATGACCCTGTAAGGATACAGAATGAATGACCCTGAAAGGTTACAATGTGAATGACTCTGTAAGGTTACAGAATGAATGACCCTGTAAGGTTACAGAGTGAATGACTCTGTAAGGTTACAGAATGAATGACCCTCTAAGGTTACAGAGTGAATGACTCTGTAAGGTTATAGAGTGAATGACCCTGTAAGGTTACAGAGTGAATGAACCTGTAAGGTTACAGAGTGAATGACCCTGTAAGGTTACAGTGTGAATGACCCTGTCAGGTTACAGTGTGAATGACCCTGTCAGGTTACAGTGTGAATGACCCTGTAAGGTTACAGAGTGAATGACCCTGTAAGGTTACAGAGTGAATGACTCTGTAAGGTTACAGAGTGAATGACCCTGTAAGGTTACAGAATGAATGACCCTGTAAGGTTACAGAGTGAATGACCTTGTGAGGTTACAGAGTGAATGACCCTGTAAGGTTACAGCGTAAATGCTGGTTATCTGGATTAGAATGTGTGGCTAGTTCAATCACTTGATGCAGATTCATTGGGTGGAATGGCATTTCCTGTGCTATAACTGTTCTATGTTTCTATGATCACATTGGAACAGAAAACCCATGAAATTGGTGCAAGGATCCATTGACACTAATCAACTAACCAAGATATTTGAAACACTTCCAAATGACCAACTGAGACAATCTCATCCCACGTTGCTGCAAGATTGTGAGCGATATCTTCAATGCCAAAGGACACGATTACATTCTGCCAAATGACTATTTCACCAATGCTACACTCGTGTACCAGTCCATGATGTGTGGGGATTGGGGTATTGGGGTATTGAACAAATAATCTTTTCTCCTCACTAGCCTCAGTCAAAGAGTCTCACAATGTTTATACATTAACATCCAATGACAGTCCAAAATGACCAAGATTTTTGGAGAGCTATTAATGTGCTGTAACCTCCTGCGAAACAATGTTTACCCTGGTGTTGAGGAGACAGATTAATACAGTTCTTTCCTCCTACACACTCAACCTCAAGTATTGACTGACACATTGTTGGAAAGGTGGTGGTGGGGGGGGCGTGGTGGACTTGGTTTAGCTCAGTTGGCTGGACAGTTGGTTTGTGAAGCAGTGTGATGCTGACAGCGTGGGTTCAATTCCTGCACTGACTGAGGTTACCATGAAGGACTCTCCTTCTCAACCTCTCCCCTCGCCTGAGGAATAGTGGCCCTCAGGTTAAACCACCACCAGTTGTCTCTCTCTAATGAGAGAGCAGCCCGATGGTCTGGGAAGACCATGGTGTCTTGACTTGCTGGAACGAGGGGAAAATGATACCAGAGTGTGATCAGTGACTGTGCTGATAGTTATCCACCTTGAATCAGGAGTAACCATCAGAGAAGGAGATTTTCACACAAACACATGATTCATAGAAAGATATTATATTGTTGAGCAGCCAAGGTCTATTCCATTGTAATGATCAGTGGTCGGGTTCTGTGAGGTAATAACAACATCTCATCAGCCTCCCGCCTCACAGGAAACTGAAACTAACACACAGGCACAAACCACATCGACGATAAATGTTATTGTCCATCTGAGCTACCAGGTCACTGTGTTACCATGTAGTTAGGAAGCGTGGCTGATACCCAACTTCCACTGTTCCACAAGTTAGCACAAATGTTTAACAATCCAGTTCAACCACAAAAGGTGATCAGTTTCCATTACACACTGTTATTGAGGGCAAAAGTATTCAGCTTTCATCATGAAGAGGAAAATAAATATTTATTGTAAATACATTTCTTTTAACAATGATGAAGAGAAAAAATCACAATTTTAATTTATACCCCTTTAAAACCCCAAATAAAATAGACAAATACAAACAGTTTGACACATATTATGGGTGGACAGATATAGACTGCGGCAATGATTTTTGTCAACTAAAGGTCCAGCCCACAATGTGGGGAATGTTTTCTGTCAGTTTGTTTGATTTAGCAGAGCTGTTGTCTGCAGTGTGATGGTGATCTTTGATCCAGTAGGTGATTGGACCTCAGGCTTTTCTGTATTAGAATTCTTTCTTTTGAGTCCCTAGGGTTTTGTGTCTTTTACTCACATGGAGAGAAAGGAGACAGAAATATT
>NW_025213921.1:35203-37395 GCF_004010195.1 Chiloscyllium plagiosum | reverse complement strand
CCTGTCTTTACCTTACATATAAGGTAAAAACAATGACTGCAGATGCTGGAAACCAGATTCTGGATTAGTGGTGCTAGAAGAGCACAGCAGTTCAGGCAGCATCCTTGATTATTGGGGATTGTATTATAGACCTCCTAATAGTCAGATTGAAATTGAGAAACAAATTTGTAAGGAGATCTCCGTTATCTGTAAGAATAATGGGGTGGTTACGGTAGGGGATTTCAACTTTCCAAACAGAGACTGGGACTGCCATAGTGTTAAGGGTTTAGATGGAGAGGAATTTGCTCCGCCATTCAGTCATGGCTGCTAGGTTTCTCAACCCCATTCTATCACTTGCTCCCCGTAATCCTTGATCCCCCTTTCAACTCGAACCTATCTATCTCAGTCTTAAATATCCTCAGTGACCTGACCTGCACAGCCTTCTGTGGCAATGAATTCCATAGATTCACCACTCTCTGCCTGGACAGATTTCTCATTATCTCTGTTCTGAAAGGGTTTCCCATCACTTTTAGGCTGGGCCCTCGGATCCTAGTCTCTCCTACCAGTGGCAATATCTTCCCCACGTTCACTCTGTCCAGGGCATTCAGGATTCTGTATGTTTTAATTAGATCCCCCCTGAGTATGGGCCTGTTAATCAGCATGAACCAGACCCTTCAGGATTAGGTACAATAGGGATTAGGTTCAGCAAAGTGAGAATGAAGGGAGAGTGTGGGGGATGGAGATTTTCAGCTTCTAGAGAATGAGAGAGGAAAGAAATTCGCTATAAATTAGAATTGATCAGATGGGCCAGTGGTCTGAGGAGTGGCAGATGGAGTTTAATTTCGAGAAATTGAGTGTTGTATTTTAGTCTAGCATTCCGGGCAAGACCGACACAGTTAAGGGGAGTGTTGCAGAACAAAGAGACCTTGGAGTGCAGGTTCATAGTTCCTTGAAAGTGGATCTCAGGTAGGCAGGATAAAGAAGGCGGCATTCGGTATGAAGATGAAGAGGAGCTCCTTTTCCCGGTAAGTAGTGAATCCATGGAATTGCTTGCCCAAGGAAGCACTAGATGGAGCTTCAATACGAATATTCAAGACACAGTTGGATGAGTTTTTGCATGGTTGGGGAATCAAGGATAGGCGGGACAATGCAGGGAGGAGGACTGAGATGCTGGATAGATCAGCCATGATCTTAATGAATGGCATAGGTGGTTCAACGAGCCAAATGGCCTACTCCTGCTTCTCTTACTATGAAACTATAACCCTGCACTTTCCGTGGCTAACCCACCTAACCTGCACATCTCTAGATACTTGGCAATTTAGCATGGCCAATCCAAATCAAGGCTAGTGAGCAATGTAGTGATGTGGAAAATGAACATCAGAGAACAATAGAGAGGGAGGGACAAAGAGAGTAAATGTACCAGCAATCAAAACTGGATTCTAAGGATCACAAAAATTGAAACTAAAAACGGTGTGTCTGAATGTGTGCTGCATTGTAACAAAAGTGAATGAATTGACTGCACATATTGAAGAGAATAATTATGATCTGAGACTCTTGACAGAGACATGGCTTCAGGATGACAAGGATTGGATCCTGAATATCGAGGGGTAGTCAGATGGGAAACTAGGTAAAGGTAGAGGGTTAGCCCTGCTAATCAAAGCACTGATCACAGGGTAGTCTGGTGTCAGCTCAGATTTCAGGTCCTGATTGCTCTGTCCTCTGTTGATCTCCCTGTTCCCACAGAGTAAGATGTTCGACTGTTCTGAGCTCTGCTGGATTTCTACTGAAGCTTTGACCTCTGCCTTTTACACATTGCAGAGCAATAAAACATTCTCAATTGAGACCCAACCCACAAAGTGTAGTCACAGCAGGGAATCAAACAAGAAAAATGAAACAAAATTAGAAGTAAATAGGTGCTCATGTTTAATGTTTGTTCATTAGGAAGTAAACCAGAAATAGAGGCTTCCCAGGATTCTGATGTGCCCTACTTGAGGAATTAGAGTCCTAGAGATGTACAGCATGGAAACAGATCCTTTGGTCCAACCCATCCATGCCGACCAGATATCCCGACCCAACCTAGTCCCACCTGCCAGCACCCGGCCCATATCCCTCCAAACTCTTCCTATTCATATACCCATCCAAATGCCTCTTAAATGTTGCAATTGTACCAGCCTCCACCACATCCTCTGGCAGCTCATTCCATACACGTACCA
>NW_025213921.1:8702-34450 GCF_004010195.1 Chiloscyllium plagiosum | reverse complement strand
TCAAAAAACTCAATCAAGTTTGTGAGACATGATTTCCCACGCACGAAGCCATGTTGACTATCCCGAATCAGTCCTTGCCTTTCCAAATACATGTACATCCGGTCCCTTGGGATTCCCTCCAACAACTTGCCCACCACCGAGGTCAGGCTCACTGGTCTATAGTTCCCTGGCTTGTCCTTACCACCCTTCTTAAACAGTGGCACCATGTTTGCCAACCTCCCGTCTTCCGACACTCCACCTGTGACTATCGATGATACAAATATCTCAGCAAGAGGCCCAGCAATCACTTCTCCCTTAGATGTAACTGTTAATGCTGTTGGGGCAAAGTAACTCGTGTGCCAAATCGTTTAAAGCAAAGTAGTCAGGAGAAGAGACCTTGAGCAATTAACTAGCTTTATTCATTAATATGGGGAAGCCTATTTTGTTCAAAACAAAGTCTGACATATTCCAATGAAATACAGAGTGTTACAAGTTTTATGGTAAAACACAAGCCCAGTCTCCATTAATTATGCAACTGAGGGGCAGTCGTAAAGTTCACAAACATTGTCCAGACCTACATTTCTTAATGTCTACAAAACTGAATGTTATCTCATACTGCAGGTTTGGCTAGGCTCGAATTGCTGATAAGGAACAGAGAGAAACAATACATCGTTCTGAAGCAGCACAGTCTAATGGCCTGAGGAGCAGAGACAGCCTGCAACTGCAAGGTCAGGCTATCAAAACAGAATTCCTTAACCAGGGTTCGGACAGCATTATGTTAGCAGGCTACATTTTACTGCAAACATAGCTTTGTGACAAAATAACTTCCACGCAGTTTTGTGTCAACTTTGGTCAAATTCTCCCACATTCCCTCTTTTTTTTATTTAAAAAAAGGAGATTGAGGGTGTCAGCAAAGGTGGATTATATACCCAGAGCCAGGGGGATTGTCAGGGGGTGGTGGTTGGAGATCGGACAGATAGTGCCCGGGTTCAGTAAGGACAGGGGCAGATGGCTCCAGGGATTGGGAATCATCATCAGGGAAAATCTCAGCATCTGGGAGATTGCTGGAGAGGAGGGCCACAACAGTGAACTGAACTGAGCACTGTCTGTGGGGTGACTTTGATTTTCAGTCGAGCAGTTCCAAAGGCAGGGGAAAGAAAGCTGCAAGTCGGTCAAATTCTATAAGGGCTTGCTTGGTGTGAGTTTGGGATGGATGGGGATATGGGCACATACCCAGCAGCAAGAGTGGTTGACCTGTGTGTGAGAAATGCCACTCACTCTTCAATAATTTCAGTCTGAGTCAAATTATAAGAATGGGTGTCCTATAAGTAGTCACCACCATCAAAAGGTTACATCGCAAATTATACAGTTCAGCTGAGTCTCTCAATACTCCTCTTTTACCTTATTGGCTTACCATGCAAAGCGATAAACCTATCACAAGTTACTCACTTCACTCCTCCTCTGTTTACTTCTTCCACTACTCTAAGCCTGTCGCCCCCTTACTCTTGTTTGTTTCTTGCCTTATTTGGCCTATCCAATTCCTTGTCGTGACAAATTCCAGGTGTTAGCTTGACCGTTTTACCACATCCCTCTGTGGTCTGTTGTTAGCGTGCACGACTTCTGCATTAAGGCTTCTGCTAAAGCAGCTTTTCCTCCCTGGTAGCCCACACTGAATCTTATGACCGTTGATTGTGGTTTCTGCAGCACTGAGCCTTACATTTTCACAAACCTATTTTCCACAATTTTTCTGTAGAAGCAACACTTATATTTTTCACAAACATATTTTCCACATGTGTAAAAGAAAAGTATTAAACTGTAATTCCCGTTTACTAGAGGTTATCAGGCCCAATCAAACATAGTTCATGAAAGAAAGATGAGTGCAGTGAAAGGCAGATCGATCAAATTAAACACTCTTCAGCTTTTTTTCTGCTCGCTGCTTTCTGAAAATCTGGGTGCCACCAGTTTGTAACAGAGTATTAACCATTCCCTCTTTGCTCAAGTGTGTACAATAATGTGTATAATCATCTAAAATAGGCATCAGAAAGAACGAACACAAACATCAGGGGTCACCCACATTTTGGTTTGGGTGTGGAGGGAGTACCGTATTTGAGGCCATAGTTTGTGCTGTTTTTCAGGGGCTTCCCCTGTGATTTCAGCCCCATCCCCAGGCAAATGTGCATTCAAACCAGATTATGAAGTGTTAACCTTTCTGCAGGCTGCAGGCGCTGAGTCAGTCTCTCTCTCTCTGCCTGCGCGCTCCCCCGACCTGTCTGCGCGCCCCCTCTCTCTCTGCCTGCCTGCGCGCGCCTCTCTCCCGCTCTCTCTGCCTGCCTGCGCGCGCCTCTCTCCCTCTCTCTCTGCCTGCCTGCGCGCGCCTCTCTCTCTTCTCTCTTATTTTGGACTGACAAAAGCAGCAACCACCCTCTATATTTCATCTCTCAAAGGATATCGGCAGGTGACCTGGCAGGACCAGGGTATCTCCTGCCTGACTCGCCAACTGTGGAGGATGGAAATAAAGTCCCATGCAAGGAAAGAATTTGTTTATCAGGGAGCAGTACAGCTGCAAGGCCAACCGTCTCCGCTGAGCCTGGGAAACATAAACTTTAGCAAGTAGGCACTAAGATGAGATTCAAAATAGTTTCCAGGCTTTAATATGTGACAAAATGGCTGATCCAAATCTAATAATTCTCCCACATCCCAGGGAATAAAACAAGAAAATTGTGAGAAACAAAACTCGCATATTAATAAATTTCAGTCCGAGTCAAATTCTGAAGCAGCGAATTCTATTGATACGTACTTGCAAGAACGGGTGTCTAATGAGTAAGCACCCGGACCTGAGGGTTACATTCTGATTTATGCTGTTCAGCTGCGTCTCTCGGTCCTCCCCTTTCACCCCATAGGCTACGCGCTACAGCAAAAGTAACCAATCACAAGCTCTAGCTTCTCTCTGCCTCTGTTTACTTCTCCCATTACTCTAAGCCTGTCGCCCCTTACTCTTTTTTTATCTCGTTCCTCATGTGTGACTATCCTGGCATAGTTTGCTGTCTTCATGCAGCAGAGAACGGCGGGTGCTGGGCGGAAGTGAAGTCGGAGCGCAAAGCCAGTCGGGAAGATAAGTGATTGTTATTTGAGTGGGACATCGCACAGGGCTGTGGAAATAGGGGATTCCATAGTGAGATGAACTGACTGGGGTTTTTGTGGCAGCAGGCGGGACTTAAGGATGGTGTGTTGCCTTCCTGGTGCAGTGGGTGGTACAGTGTGCCTCACAGCGCCAGAGACCTGGGTTCAAATCCCGCCTCAGGCAATTGTCTGTGTGGAGTTTGCACATTCTCCCCGTGTCTGCGTGGGTTTCCTCTGGGTGCTCCGGTTTCCTCCCACAGTCCAAAAACGTGCAGGTTAGATGAATTGGCCATGCTAAATTGCCCGTAGTGCTAGGTGAAGGGGTAAATGTAGGGGAATGGGTCTGGGTGGGTTGCTCTTCAGAGGGTTGGTGTGAACTTGTTGGGCCGAAGTAAGTAATCTAATTATACTCCACAACCATCTTATGAAGAAGCAGCTTCCAGAAGTCACTGCTTCCAAAAAGCCTGTGGGACTACCACCTGGTGGTGTGTGATTTTAAACTTTTGTGCAGGTTAGGGTGGATTGGCCATGCTAAATTATGCATGATGTGCAGGTAAGGTGCATTACTCAGGGTTAAATGTAGAGCAATGGTGGTAGGGGATGGGTGGGTAACCCTTTGGAGGGTCGGTGTGCACTTGTGGGGCCGAAGGGAAGAGGTTTTTGAAAAGTGTATTCTGCGCGCCTTGCGCTGCAGCGCATGCAAGTGCGGGCCCCGTTGACAGTGTCGCCCCGCCCCCTTTACCATCACTTCGTTTCGCCTCGCCCCTCATTTCTTTGTTGACGCCACAACGCAGAGGTGGCCATGTCAGTTTCAAAGTGAATCTCCCTCCCTCAGGGCAAATCTTCATAGAGTCATAGAGATGTACAGCATGGAAACATGTAAAGATGTACAACCCGTCCCTGCCGACCAGATATCCCAACCCACTCTAGTCCCACCTGCCAGCACCTGGCCCATATCCCTCCAAACCCTCCCTATTCATATACCTATCCGAATGCCTTTTAAATGTTGCAATTGTACCAGCCTCCACCACTTCCTCTAGCAGCTCATTCGACACACGTACCACTCTATGTGTGAAAAAGTTGCCCCTGAGGCCTCTTTTATATCTTTGCCCTCTCACCCTACACCTATGCCCTCTAGTTCTGGACTCCCTGACCCCAGGGAAAATACTTTGTCTAATTATTTTATCCATTCCCCTCATGATTTTGTAAACTTCTATAAGGTCACCCCTCAACCTCCAATGCTCCAGGGAAAACAGTCCGAGTGTGTTCAGCCTCTCCCTATAGCTCAAATCCTCCAACACTGGCAACATCCTTGTAAACCTTTTCTGAACTCTTTCAAGTTTCACAACATCTTTCCGATAGGAAGGAGACCAGAGGCCATGCTAAATTGCCCGTAGTGTTTGGTGAAGGGGTAAATGTAGGGGAATGGGTTTCGTTGGGTTGCGCTTCGGTGGGTCGGTGTGGACTTGTTGGGCTGAAGGGCCTGTTTCCACGCTGTAAGTAATCTAATCTAATCTAATCTAAACTGCACGCAATATTCCAACAGTGGCCTAACCAATGTCCTGTACAGCTGCAATATGACCTCCCAACTCCTGTACTCAATACTCTGACCAATAAAGGAAAGCATATCAAACGCCTTCTTCACTATCCTATCTACCTGCGACTCCACTTTCAAGGAGCTATGAACCTGCACTCCAAGGTCTCTTAGTTCAACAAAATTCCCTTGGACCTTACCATGAGTATTGCTTTCCCAAAATGCAGCACCTCGCATTTATCTGAATTAAACTCCATCTGCCACTTCTCAGCCTATTGGCCCATCTGGTCAAGATCCTGTTGTAATCTGAGGTAACCTTCTTCGCTGTCCACCACACCTCCAATTTTGGTGTCATCTGCAAACCTACTAACTGTACCTCTTATGCTTGCATCCAAATCATTTGTGTACATGACAAAAAGTAGAGGACCCAGCACCGATCCTTGTGGCACTCCACTGGTCACAGGCCTCCAGTCTGTAAAACAGCCCTCCACCACCACCCTCTGTCTTCTACCTTTGAGCCAGTTCTGTATCCAAAGGGCTAGTTCTTCCTGTATTCCATGAGAGGTTGGGAAGGGGGAGGGTAAGATACCTTTTCTGTTTTTATTTTTAAAATGCACCCAATTCCCACAAGTAAATGCAACAGGTGCAAGTACAGCTCATGCAATATTCTTCTTTGCAGCTTCACGCCGGCTTTGCATCCTCTGTTCTTCCTCATCCTTGGTTCCAAATGAGACTAGATTGTTTTAGTACATCTGGTTGGCATGAACGAGTTGGACTGAACGGACTGTTTCTCTGCTGTGCATTTCTGTGACTCTGTCTTGCTACCAATGTTTGCCACGTCTGTATGTTCATTTTCTCTCTGGTGTTAATGCCTTGATGTTTCATTTTGCTCCCCACATCTTGGGGACATTAACCATTTCCAGTCTGGTTGTTCTGATGATCCGGGTTTCTGGGATTGGTCAATAAGCACACCTGGAAATGACTTTGTCAATCACACAAGCAATTGTTTATTCTTTGGTACGGCCAGGTCGGTAGACTGTGATCAGCACAGAAGTATGAGTACTCCTCGAGTGCCAAAAGAATAGGACGACTTAGAGTTTACATAGAGCTTATGTACATTGTTTATAGTCAGGCATGGAGTATGATCACATAGTAACAATCAATTAGATTTCCTGAGGTCCTCATGCTCTTTTGACTTGGCCTATCACAATTTATTGTAAACAACCTGTTCTTGAAATCGTATTTGTCCTGCCTGGTGGATAGGCTTAAACCGTTACTTATGCGATTAATGGTTAGGGTCATATTGTTACTTCTGCGTTTGCAATTTTTTCACCGGATTTACGTCAGTCTGTAGTTTCTTGTTTATTCTGAGTATCAGCCTGACTCGGTTCAGACCACGTTAGCCAAGCAGAAGCCATTTTGTGCAGCTCCTTCAGCCATTTTTTCCCATCTCCCAGATGCCCACATCCTCATTCCCCCCTTTGATCGCACCGCGATCACTAAAAGGAAAGGCTGATCCAAACGAATGCCCTTCAAGGTGTTCCAGCCATCAACATCCTCTAGTGTGGCACCACCATCTTCGCCGCTCACCTGGTCATTGCCATCAACACATGCGGGTGAGCCATCAAATCTATATCACTAAGGGAGCTCATATGCTTTGCAATTAAACACCAACAATAGCAATACCGACATACAGAGGAAAATTATTCTGATATACATAGTTAAATTGATAAGCCAATTGTACCAAGAGCCTGATGCCCAGTTTCCCCAAGGAACTTCAAGGAACACCTGGTTCTCATCTTGTTTCTTAGTAAAATTGCAAGTGCGATTGGGAATGCCCATAATGCATTTATGTTGGAAAGTAGCACAGACCCCCGCCTTCCCAGGCTAGTATATAGTCTAAGGCATACTGATTCTGCATAGAGTAAAGACAAAGGTCTGATAATCCCAGGCTAATCTGTTCCAGAGCCTCTTTAGTCTTATTTCCTAGAATGATTAGGCTGCAAAAGAGGTAACTGCAGTTCTTTTGACTTCTCACCCCTGCCGATCCTCCCAAACTCAGGGTACTCAGGATTCCCCAGCCTATTGAGTGTCCTGGATTGTTACTCAGTCCGTTGGGATCCTTCCAATTGGAGCAAGGTCAGCTGAGACAGCCCGCTGCATCCTCCTCAGATGAAGGTCCCATCGACTTGTCCACTGGTCTGTTCAAGGTACTGTTGTGGGAGCAAAGGCTCTGATAGTGACCTTATGAAGAACATCTTTGCCATCAAGGACAAGGAAATTGGTAGCTTTACCTTGACTGAAGAAATAGTAGCCTGGTTAGGTGTATAATAGGGAGGATTTGTTAAAATAGTTAACTGAAATATTACAGCAGGGGTGTCTGGTCAGGTCTACAAGAGTAAAGGGGACTCACTTGAGCACCATAAAAAAAATTGGCAAAGTGACTGTTGAGTGCTCGCACTGTATGGTAGACAAAGGTCGTCTGAATTCTGTTCCCATTAGGCTCTCCCTTAGCTCTGTTGCACATGGTCTTGGCGACAGTATCAGATTCTGAAAAGAGAAAAGACTTATAAATGTGCTCGGGAAGGGTTCCGTTCCAGGTCTGTACATGGAGATGGGCATAGTTACTTATGCCACGTACGGCCTGTTGTACCCCAGCCAGTGGCATGCAGGAGGTATAAGGCCCCTTTTGTCTTACACGTGTGGGCGAGACAAGTCTCAAATAGGTGGGAGATGTTATGTGGAACATGAAGAATTGCACACTCATAGCCAGTTTCATTAAAGTAATTCTCATATGACCCTGCAGTAGAGTTAAAAGACTTCAGCAAACATGTGGCAGGAGGGTTAACCCAGTGTTGGAAAGTGATATTTCTCTTCGGAGGGTCGGCTGTAGGAGGTCTGATGAATAGGTTGGGATTGGGGACTGAGGACAGGGCAAGTAAGTTATCTACCAATAGAGAAGAGTAACATACTACTGACTCTGGGGTGAAGAGCATTCTGTGGGCCTGTATAAATAAGTTTTTTGTGAATTGAGGAGTTTCCCCTATCAGGCTTCCCTTTTCTCAAGTTGGCCTGTCCTGCAAAAAGGGATGGTGTTCCCAGGCTTCCTTCAAACATTTACCATAATAACGGGGTTGATCATTTTTATCCTCACTAGGCTTGCGTCTGCAGGTAAAATCAAAAAGACAGGTTCAGTAACGACAAGGTAACTCTCACTGATTTCTTCTGTCTAGATAGACCAAACGTTTCTAATGTAAGAGTCCATTGCAATTATCAGTCTTCATCACGTTCCAAATGCCGAAGACGTCAGGTCCGGTGCACTGGACTACATCTCCTCGGCATAGGTGGTGGATAATCTCAGATCATTCCAGATTGCATCGATGCTTAGTGGCTTTCCCCATCGTGGTGTCGTACATGATCAAATAGGTCAGTAGGTAGGCGATCCCCCACATGTCCCTCCTCTTAGCTCAGGTATCTGTAATAAGAATAGCATTAGAACAACAGCAAAATTCAAAAACCCAAATGGAGAGGATCCCCTCGGTTTCCAGTATTCTCTCCTCCTCGTGCCCCTTTTGATTGGTGTGGCCAGTCAATTTACAATGATGCAGGTGGACACATATCAAGCGCCCAGCGATTTTGACCGCCGTAGGGGCGGGAAGTAAAACCTGGTAGGGGCCATCCCAACGAGGTTGGAGACCTTTGAGAGAAAGGCATGCATAATGTTGGTTAGAGCAAGTTCATAACCAATCATTGCTTTGGTCATATGGTGGAAATGGACCAAGGAGTGAGCCAAATCGTTCCAAGGGGTAAGGAGCGGGCAACTGTCGTGTCTCACCTACAGGCGTGAGTCACATCTGGAATAAGGCCACAGGGAGTAGCATAACTAATGCATCCGTTAGAATACAGAAATGGCTTGATACGATAAGGAAGTACTAGCTGCTATGACCGTTAGAGTATAGAAGTAGCTCGATAAGATAAGGAAATGTTAACCACACTGGCTGGCTCTCAGTGCAGGTGCAGTGGCACTGTATCACAAGACAAAAGTGACCTAACCATTATGACCTAAGTTGTTTAGCAGTTAATATAATTGGATCGAGTAACTGTCAATAGAGTGATATCATGTATTGATTGGTAATTGTCTGAATATATGATGTGATCATGACCTAAGAAAAGTGTACAAGTGTCTCTGTATTAAGCCATATGTGTGCAGTTCTTCTGAGGAATTTGGAAGTACATAACTCCTGTGTTTCTGGGTGCTCTGCACCCGGCCGCATGAAGAAATAAAGAGTGAAGTCTAAAACAGCCAGACTGAATTTGAGGGTTCATTGATCAATTGCGGAACTGAGACCCCACCAGGGGTCCAGATGTTCACTTGCAAATTCAGTTATGTGTTTTAATTACCTGGGTGAGAAGGGATGGAAGGATATAGATTGGGATGGGGATGGGGTAGATATCTTTTCTGTTTTTATTTTATCTTTTCTATCCTGGACTGACAGTGATGACCTTTGTAATCTCTTTTCACAGAGTATTTGAAGATGTGAAGACAAAAGTTTCAAAATCAACAGGTGGAGGGCTGAGGCCCGGAATATCGACTGTCCTGGTCCTCGGATGCTGCCTGACCTGCTGTGCTTTTCCAGCGCCGCACTTTTTGATTCTAACTCTCCTTTGACGTCAATGTCTGACAGTCACTCATTCCATCGGGACACCAACAAGCTTACACTGTGGTTGTGTGAGAAGGAGCAAAGCTTTTTGTTTCCTGTTTGAGTACGTTTTCAGCATCAGTGGGACTGGATGAGAGACCCTAATGTTGCAGCGCACTGAGTGTGGAGCCTGAAACAATTATACGGCCTGGAAAGAGGAACTGACGGCAGAGAGGGGCTGTACACGCATTTGTGTGCGGCTGAAGCTTCAGCCATGGAGAAGCCCGAGGAATCCCGTCCTCTGGAGAAACCGTGGAAGTGTGGCGACTGCGGGAAAGGCTTCTGTGCCCCATCTGTCCTGGAGATACATCGGCGCAGTCACACCGGGGAGAGGCCGTTCCCCTGCCCCGAGTGTGGGAAGGGCTGTTACCAGGCCTCCGCCCTGCTGACCCACCGACGGATCCACACGGGAGAGAGGCCCTTCAGCTGCCCCGAGTGCGGGAAGGCCTTCCACCATTCCTCCTCCCTGCTGACGCATCAGCGGGTCCACACTGGAGAGAGGCCGTACACCTGCTCAGAGTGTGGGAAGAGGTTCAGTCAGGTGAGCCACTTACGAAAACACGAGCAGCTCCACTCCGGGGAGAGGCCCTTCGGCTGCCCCGAGTGCAGAAAGGCCTTCCGCGATTCATCTGCCCTGCTGAGGCACCAGCGGGTCCACACGGGGGAGAGACCCTTCAGCTGCCCTGAGTGTGGGAAGGCCTTCCGTGATTCCTCCTCCCTGCTGAGGCATCGGCGGGTCCACACGGGGGAGAGGCCGTACACCTGCTTCGAGTGTGGGAAGAGGTTCAGTCGGGTGATCCACCTGCGAAAACACGAGCAGCTCCATCCCGGGGTGAGGCCCTTCAGTTGCCCCGAGTGTGGGAAGGCCTTCCGCGATTCCTCTACCCTGCTGAGGCACCAACGGGTCCACACAGGGGAGAGGCCCTTCAGCTGCCCCGAGTGCGGGAAGGGCTGCACCCAGGCCTCGGACCTGCTGAAGCACCGGCTGGTCCATACGGGGGCGAGGCCCTTCAGCTGCCCTGAGTGCGGGAAGGCCTTTCGCCATTCCTCTGCCCTGCTGAGGCACCAGCGGGTCCACACGGGGGAGAGGCCCTTCAGCTGCCCCAAGTGCATGAAGGCCTTCAGCGATTCCTCCTCCCTGTTCAGGCACCAGCGGGTCCACACGAAGGAGAGGCCCTTCAGCTGCCCCAAGTGTGGGAAGGCCTTCAGCGATTCCTCCTCCCTGCTGACACATCAGCGGGTCCACACGGGGGAGAGGCCATTCTCCTGCTCAGAGTGTGGGAGGGGGTTCAGTCAGGTGAGCCACCTGCGAAAACACGAGCAGCTCCACTCTGGGGGGGGTTCTTCAGGTGTCCCGAGTGCGGGAAGGGGTTCACTTGCTCGGTGAAGCAGCTGACCCACTGGTCGGTTCACACGGGGAGCTATTCGCCAGATTTCAGTTTGAGAAAGGCTTCACACGCTGCTCCCACCTGTAGAGGTACCAGTTCACATAGGGTCAAGTGTTGTGCAGGTTAGGGTGGATTGGCCATGCTAAATTACCCATAGTGCACAGGAATGTGCAGGTTAGGTGTATTAGTCAGGGGTAAATGTAGAGCACTAGGGGTAGGGGAATAGGTGTGGGTGGGTAACCCTTCGGAAGGTCAGTGTGGACTCATTAGGCCGAATGGCCTCTCTCCACACTGTGGGGATTCTCTGATTGTAAAGGATTTTTGGAAACCATACAGGGCAGTGCGGGCCAGTGGCCGCTTACCATTTGGAGCAAGCGCAGTGCGGCAGCATGTTTTGGGCCTTGCTCCATTGATGACGTCACAATGTGGAAGTGTCCCTGTCAAGTTTGAATGGAACTGCCTCCCTCTGGGCAACTCTTCATCCTGGGAGGGAGAGGCAAAATCAATTTTTGTTTAAGGTGGGTGTGGCGACTCCAGAACTAGATGGCATATGTTTCGGGTGAGAGGGGAAAGATATATTGGGCGGCACGGTGGCACAGTGGTTAGCACTGCTGCCTCACAGCGCCAGAGACCCGGGTTCATTTCCCGCCTCAGGCGACTGACTGTGTGGAGTTTGTACGTTCTCCCCGTGTCTGCGTGGGTTTCCTCCGGGTGCTCCGGTTTCCTCCCACAGTCCAAAGATGTGCAGGGTCAGGTGAATTGGCCATGCTAAATTGCCCGTAGTGTTAGCTAAGGGGTAAATGTAGGGGTATGGGTGGGTTTCGCTTCGGCGGGTCGGTGTGGACTTGTTGGGCCGAAGGGCCTGTTTCCACACTGTAATCTAATCTAATCTAATCTATACCAAGAACCTCAGGGGCAACCTTTTCACGCAATGAAGGTAAAGCTCTGCCTTTAGATTACATTCTTGAGATTTGATATTTAAAAGGAATTCTGGGATTAACATACCAAAGAACAGAAACCCATTCTAAAAGATGAAAGATTTAATCTAAAATTGTTCAAGGTATGACATCTCCATGACACTGGACTCGTTTAGCTATAAATTCTGTGATCATGACCTTATTCTCCACAACCACTGATGAAGGAGCAGCGGTCTGAACATGAGTGCTTCCACATAAACCTGTTGGACGATAATCTGGTGGTGTGTGGTTTTTAACTTTGTCCAGGATAGGGTGGATTGGCCGTGCTAAATTATCCATGGGGTTCTCAATCTGCATGTACCCTGTGAAGCCCCTTTCAGAATTTTACTGGCTTCAATAAGATCACTTCTGGTTTTTAGTTCATAAAAGCATGCAACACAGAAACAGACCCTTCAGTCCAACTCATCCATGCTGACCAGGATTCTGAAACTAAACTAGTCCCCGCTTTCCTGCATTTGGCCCATATCCCTCTTAAAGCTTTCTATAGGTATGTGAGGAATAAAAGGATAACTAAGGTAGGAATATGGCCAGTCAAAGATAGAATTGGGAAGTTGTGTGTGGACCATGTGGAGATCGGAGAGGTGTTAACGAATATTTCTCATCGGTCTTCACTCAGGAAAAGGAGAATATTGTACAGGAGAATGAGATACGAGATATTAGACCAGAAAGGATTGATGTTTGTATGGAGGAGGTGCTATCAATTCTCGAAGGAGTGAAAGTAGACAAGTCCCCTGGGCTGGATGGGATTTATCCGAGGATTCTCTGGGAAGCAAGGGAGGAGATGGCAGCGCCTTTGGCTTTGATCTTCGAGTCATCATTGTCTACAGGTTTAGTACCAGAGGAATGGAGGTGTGCAAATGTTGTGCCCTCGTTCAAGAAGGGCAGTAGAGATGACCCAGGTAATTATAGACTAGTGAGCCTTACGTCTGTTGTAGGGAAACTTTTGGCAAGGATTATAAGAGATAGGATTTAGAATCATCTAGCAAGCAACAATTTGATTTCGGATAGTCAACATGGTTTTGTCAAAGGCAGGTCATGTCTCACAAACTTCATGTGCATGTGGTTATGGCAGTTGACGTGGTGTACATGGACCTCAGTAAAGCCTTTGATAGGGTTCCACGTGGTAGGCTGTTGGAGAAAATGCAGAGGCATGGGATTGGGGGTGATTTAGCAGTTTAGATTAGAAACTGGCTTTCTGAAAGAAGGCAGCGAGTTGTGCTTGATGGAAAATATTAAGCCTGGAGTCCAGTTACTACTGGTGTGCCACAAAGATCTGTTTTGTGACCACTGCTGTTTGTCATTTTTATAAATGACTTAGACGTAAGTGGATGGGTTAGTAAGTTTGCAGTTGACACTAAAGTTGGTGGAGCAGTGAACAGTGTGGAAGCATGTTACAGGTTGCAGGGGGACTTAGATAATCTGCAGAATTGGGCTGAGAAGTAGCAAATGGAGTTGAATGCAGCTAAATGTGAGGTGATTCACTTTGGGAAGAACAACAGGAAGGCAAAATACTGGGTCAATGGAAAGATTCTTGATAGTGTGAATCTTGGAGTCCATGTACATAGATCCCTGAAGGTTACCACACAGGTTGAAAGTGCTGTTAAGAAGGCATATGGTGTGCTAGGTTTTGTTGGTGGAGAGATTGAGTTCCGGAGCCATAACATCATGCTGCAACTATACAAAACGCTAGTGTGGCCGCACTTGGAATATTGTGTACAGTTCCAGTCACCCCATTACAGAATGTGGAAGCATTGGAAAAGGAGCAGAGATTTACCAGGATGTTGACTAGACTGGAGCGAAGGTCTTAAGACAGAGAGACTTGGGTCTGTTCTCATTGGAAAGAAGGCAGCTGAGAGGATTAGATAGAGTGGACAAGTGAAAGTTTTTTCCTAGGATGATGACGTCAGCTTCTACGAGGGGCATAACTACAAATTGAGGGCTGATAGATGTAAGACCAATGTCAGAGTCAATTTATTTACTCAGAGTGGTAAGGGTGTGGAATGCCCTGCCTGACAATTCAGCCACATTAAGGAGATTTACACAATCCTTGCATAAGAACATAGACGATGGGGTAATGTAGGGGGATGAGCTTAGATTAGTTCAAGGCCAGCGTAACATTGAGGGCTGAAGGCCTGTTCTGCACTGTATAGTTCTATGATTCAAGATTGAGATACATACAGACCCCATACCTTTCACGCATTGTCTGGGCTGAGATGTCACCTATTTTTATAAAACCTAAAGTCATCTCGAGAATGTGACTAAAAAGATGTTCTAGGATTTTCATATTAATGAACCAAAACCTGCAACCCATTCTAAAACATGGAAGACTTAACAGCAATCTAGGTTTGTTCAATAAAGCATAGCAATTGCATGACACTGAACTTTTGCTATAAATTCTGCCTCATGATCCTGCCATACAGCTACCCGATGAAGGAGCAGCGCTCTGAAAGCTAGTGCTTCCAAATAAACCTGTTGGACTATAATCTGGTGTAGTGTGATTCTTAACTTTGTCCACACAGCCCACACCTCCCAGTGCTGCCAGGAACAACATAGTATCTGCACTCGCGAAAAATTTACAATTTCTAAGAATACTAGCTCCTCATTCACTGCTCCGTCTGATACACAACATTGGAAACTTAGTGCAGGAGGCTGAAAGAAATGAGCAGCTTTAAAACAAAAACCTCTTGGAGCTGAAAGCCTTCAATGAGAGCCTGAGCCCAGCGGTAAGTTCTATTGTGACCCACCTTTGTTACAGCTTCAGATACCCCCAGCAAAAAGGCAGAGACAAAGTAGCTCCCCCTCCCCTTCCTTACTATTGGTCAGCACCGAGTTGTTCCTTTGTAATTGGATGCTTGGTACAGCCTGAACCCATAGAAGTATTGCCTCACTCAGCAATTTCAACCTATACCCTGTATCCAAATAAGTTTCTCACTTAGACAATAGGTGCAGGAGTAGGCTATTCAGCCCTTCAAGCCTGCACCACCATTCAATATAATCATGGCTGATCATTCCTAATCAGTATCCCAGAGTGTCCAATCTTTCATAATCTTATATGTCTCAATCAGATCCCCTCTCAGTCTTCTAACCTCAAGGGTATACAAGCCCAGTCGCTCCATTCTTTCAGTATAAGGTAATCCCGCCATTCGAGGAATTGACCTCGTGAATCTACGCTGCATTCCCTCAATAGCCAGAATGTCTTTTCTCAAATTTGGAGAATTGCACACAGTACTCCAGGTGTGGTCTCATCAGGGCCCTTTACAGCTGCAGAAGCACCTCTTTGCTTCTATACTCAATTCCTCTTGTTATGAAGGCCAGCATGCTATTAGCCTTCTTCACTACCTGCTGTACCTGCATGCTTGCCTTCATTGACTGGAGTTCTGTGGCTCTGGAGTCACATGTAGGCCAGACCGGGTAAAGGTTGCAACTGAGAGAATCCTTTCCCACAATAGCCGTTCCGTTTCCTTCCCTAAAAAGGACATGAGTGAATCAGATGAGGGTTTCTCCACTCGACCCCACCCCAGCCCGAAAATGGTTTTATCGTTAGATTCTGAGTTCCATATTTCTGACCAAATTCCAATTCCACCATCTGCTGTGGCAGGATTCAAACCCGGGAGTCCACAGAACTGGGTTGGTAGTCCAGTTGATAATGGTACTCGGCCATTGTTCCTTCAACCCCCCTGTGATGGCACATGAACTCACTGGTGGCTCCACAGGAGGGAGGAGCGGGTGAAGCCCTTCCCGCACTGAGAGCAGGTGAAGGGCCACTCCCCGGTGTGACCCCATTGGTACTTCAGCAGGGCGGAGGAATAACTGAAGGCCTTCCCACATTCGGGGCAGCTGAAGGGCCTCTCCCCAGTGTGGATGCGCCAATGAGTCTCCATGGCAGATGGGACACGAAAGCCTTTCCCGCAGTCGCCACACTTCCATGGTTTCTCCACGGGGCGGAATTCCTCTGGTTTCTCCATCCTGCACACATCACATGTAGAGCCCCTCTCTGTCGTGAATTCCTCTTTCCAGGCTGTATAACTGTACCAGGCTCCACGCTCAGTGCGCTGCATAGTCAGGTCTCTCATCCAGTCCCTCTGATACTGAAAACGCACACAAACAGGAACCAAAAAGCTTTGCTCCTTTTCACAGAATCGTAGTCGAAAATTGTTCCGGTCCCGATGGATTGAGTGACTGTCAGACATTAATGTCAAAGTGAGGACAGCAGTTACTGGACGGTCAGTGTTGAAAGGTCCGGCGCTGGAAAAGCACAGCAGGTCAGGCAGCATCTGAGGAGCAGGAGATCAATGTTTCATGGATAAGCCCTTCATCTGTTGATTTTGAAACTTCCATCTTCAGATCTTCAAATAATCAGTAAAAATAGATTACAAAAGTCATCACTGGCAGTGCAAGATAGAAATTCAGAACAAGCAATTCTACTTTCTGCAGAATATTATTTTCTTTTGTTATTTCACAAAATTGAAAGTACCATCACACTCTTTAGATTACTTACAGTGTGGAAACAGGCCCTTCAGCCCAACAAGTCCACACCAACCCATCCAGACCCATTCCCCTACATTTACCCCTTCACCTAACACTATATACAATTTAGCATGGCCAATTCACCTAACCGTCACATTTTTGGACTGTGGGAGGAAACCCACGCAGACATGACTCCACACAGTCAGTGCCTGAGGCAGGAATTGAACCCGCTATGAGGCAGCAGTGCTAACCACTATGCCACCGTGCCGCCCACTCTCTCCCTCTGTTCTTATTCCACTCTAACTAATTCTCCTGAAGGTGCTAATTCAGAATCTTACAGGGGCAGAAAAGCAAAAATGTCATGAATGACATCTCTCTGTATTTTGGATAACTCCACCTGAAAGTTAATATCTTTCACAACACTGGAATACTGCTGAGAGTCAGCAAGTCTGATTGTGGGAAGCAAAATAAAAAACAATGAGTTTGCAATAACCCCTTCCCTTCAAAGAATCGCCACAGTATGGAAGCAGGCCACTCGGCCCAATGAGTCCACACCGACCCTCCAAAGGGTAACGAGTCCACACCCAATACCCTACCCCTATTGCTCCACATTTACCCCTGACTAATGCACCTAACCTGTACATTCCTGGGCACTGTGGGTAACTTAGCACTGTCAATCCCCCCCAATCTGGACGAAGTTAAAAAATCACACAACACCAGGTTAGAGTCCAACAGATTTATTTGGAAGGACCAGCGTTCGGAGTACTTCTTCATCAGTTGGTTGTGGAGAATAAGATCGTGATGTGAGACAGCAAAGATTCAAGGAGGAACTGAATGGGCAACATTTTTCATAGAGGATGGTGCATATATGGAACGAACTGCCAGAGGAAATGATAAAATCAAGTCCAATTACAACATGTAAACGTCATTTGGGCAGGTGCACCGAGAGGAGAAGGTTTGACGATATATGGGCCAAATGCAGGTAAATGCGAATCATTCCTTTTCAGTAGCCTGGTCAGCATGGACAAGTTGGGCAGAAGGGTCTGTTTCTGTGCTGCATGATCCTATGTCTCCAGTTATTGGAGGAGTTTACGACGGAGAGATGTCGGAACACAATATTTCTAAATCCAAACAGAAAGGTGAAGCATGTGTGCAACATGGGGATGTGGATGAAGGCAAGCATTAAGGAGCAGGAAGGGATAGAGTTAAGCGTGAACTGTACATCAGCAAAGATGTATGTGACAGGAACATCTGGAAAATGGTCAATTATAGTATTTTTGAAATGGCCAAAGTCTCTGCAATATGACAGAAGTACATTGTGACACATGGTGACCAAAAGGTGGAACATAAATAGTCAACGGGAAATGAACTTACGAGAGGGTCGGGGGGATGCACAGGCAGAATGGGAAAGCAGGATGGATAACGTTAACAGTAATGAACAACAATCACATTACAGAGAAAACATTTGACCACAGATTGTGCAGCTGAATCAGTCTGAATGCAAATTCTGTACAGCGCCGGAAACGCAAACAGAAGAACAGTTTTACGCTGCCTCACAACGTTTCATTGCTCACTGCTACATTAAACAGAACTTGTTTGGAATATGTAACAAAGATATTTTAGTAATCTTTGGCGACTTCTGTCTTTGTATAATCTGGCACAATCACAATGGCAGAAGTAATTTGGAAGAGAAGCTCAAAGAATGTTTTTTGTCAGTGTTTCTTTGAATAATACGTTGTGCACAGGCTCGAGACGGAAGTATCTCAGGTCGATTGTTGTGTGATGAAGCTGAACGAATGAGTAGTGTCACATTGAAGTATCCTCCGGGAAATTGTGATAAAATGCAATTTAAATTGTTTGTAAATTTTTAAAGTGAATCACAGAATGGACAAACTATAACAAGCAATAAAACTAGCCAATTACATGAGTTTGAGAGCAGAACAGGGTAAAGAGACTGAAATGTTTGGCTGTAAGTGAATATTTATAGGAGCATTGCAAAACATTTCACAGAAGGGCATTCGATTGAACAGGTCAAAACCTTGTCAAGAAATTTACACTCGACCCTCACTCCAGACAAAATTAATCGCTTTTGATTTTGAGGCTTAGAAGATCACCAAAAAGTCCTAATAATTTTGAAGCTAGGGAATATTTTTGAACTAAGTATGAAAGGAATTGCAAAGTGTCTCCGAGCAGGAAGAGGGAAGTGGGTTGCGTTCATGGTGCTGGATGCGGTGAGAATGTCACAGAGAGTGGTGCGTGCCTGAATGGTGTTACAAAGCCAGTACGAATTGCTGCAGCTGGAGGTGTTTGCAGAGACAGAGAGGGAAATATGAACTTTTATTTATTCATTCTTGGTATGAGTATGTCAATGATTCGACCAGAATTCTTTGCCTAGCTGCTAATTGGTCAGTTGGCAGCTCAGAGTCAGCCACGCTTCTGTGGGTCTGGAGTCACATGTAGGCCAGACCAGGTAACAATGTCAGATGACCTTCCCTAAAGCACGTAAGTGAACCAGATGAGTCCTTGCTACTGATCACCGACGGATTTTGGTCACCACACCAATGTATTGTACAGCCACAACATCACATCCCAACTCATATTCTGAATGCTGTGACCAATGAAAGCAAGTGTCCCAAGTGCCTCCTTCACCACCCTGTCTAGCTGTAATACATTTTATAATGTGTACTTGCATCCTTAGGTGCCTGTTTGACATTGGCCAGGGCCCTACTATTAACTGTGCAACTCCCACCCTCGTTTCTTTCAGAAATTGCAATACCTCACATTTACCTAATTAAACCCCAACTGCTATTTGTCAGTCCACTATCTCAGCAGTACTATGAATCCCGTTGTATCATCGATAGGCTACTTCACTGTCCTCTATAGCAACAACTTCGACTTCACCCACAAACATACCCAGCATGAAACCAATATTCCCATCCAAATCGTTTAACCGAATCATAAACTGTGGACCATCTACACAGCTCTTCACTAGCCTCCAGTTAGAAAAGCAAAATGTCTCCCACTGCCCTATGTCTCCTACCATCAAGGTAATTTATTGCCCATTCGACCAGCTCCTCCTGGATTCCTTAACGTTTCACATTGGTCTGAACAGGTTTCCCAGCCGACCATACGGAAACTTGTCAAAGCCATTGGCGAAGTCTATGTGGAGAAAGTTGACGGCTTTGTCTTCATCTATCTCTTGGCCATCTCCTCAAACAGTCAGTCAGATTTGTGAGACACGATGTTCCACTCGCAAACCCATGCTGACGATCTCAAATCCTCCCCTGCCTTTCCAAATAAACGTAGCTCGTTTCTCCCAGAATCTTCTCGAACAACCGACCCAACTTTAGACTCACATGTCTATCGTTTCCTGGCTTTATTTCCAGGCATCCTTTAAGTGATGGGACAGCAATAGCCACCCTCCAGTCTTCCAGCACCTCACTATGTCTGTTGATAATGCAAATATCTCTGTCAAGTGTCCTGCAATCTCCTCTCTTGCGAGCCACAATAACATGGGATACAGCTGCTGAGATCCTGAAGGTCGATCTACATTTATTCGTTTTCATATTCTTGCACTTCACAGTTGTGGGTTATTTTTCAAGGCATCGCCATGTATTTCACCAAGTTCTCGAGCTTCCATGTCTTTCTTCGCAGTCAATACTAACAGGCGATTTTTGTTTAATACCACACACATCTCCTCTGGTTCTTCACATTGGCGACCTCATTCATCATTAGCGGAGCCTAATCTCTACCGAGCTACTCTTCAGCCCTTAATGACATTATCCCTAATGCTCTGAAATGTCAAATAATCTTTATGTGCCCCTACTTCCACTCCCCTCAACATGGCATATCAATTATGCCATTCATATTCAGGCCCAACAAATGAAATTCAAGATGTTACAAAACAAATTCTCTTCTTTAACATCAATTTGTGTGTACGTAGGCGTCAATCCCTAATCCATTTATTCCCGCTAAATTTTCTGCCTGTTAAATAATTCTCAATCCATGCCAGTACATTCCCTCAATCCCACATGCGCCAATTTTCCTTGTCCATCTCATCAGTGGGACCCTGTTGAAAGTTTTCTGAAATTCCCAATGAACCATTCGCCCCTCTCCCCGCCTTTATCTCCTCTGCTCTTTCCAGCCAGACAGAACAAAACAAGTCCAGCAGTGTTTATGAAATGAAATCTAGCTTTCAAAACAGCATGCTTGGCATTGTCAGAAGACAGAAAGTGGATATAAATGAGTCAGGTGGTGACAAGTGGAGATCAGTGTTTGGAGCATACTGTACACGCTATACATTAACAGTCTGGAAAAAGGATGTAAGGGGATACAGGAAAGAGATTTCCAAGAAAGATCGAAAGGGATGAAATACTAATCATATAAGGAGCAGTTGAATACTCTGGATTTGTGCACGATAAAATTCAGGAGGAAGCGGCGGAATATAATTCAAACTTACAGAATACAGAAGGTAATGAATGGAGTGGACGTGGGAATATGTTTACACCAGTAGGAGAAACCAGGACCCAACAGAACAGCTCTAGCATGAAGCGACAATCTTTAGAATGGAGACGTCAAGGAATTTATTCAGTGGGTTGTGGAAGCTAAGTAATTCAATGTATTTTGCACAGGGATAGATAGGTTCTTGATCAGTAAGGGAATCAATGGATACAGGGAGAAGGGGAGACTTTGGGGTTGAGAAACAATTCAGCCACAATCGAAAGGAGATTCCAAAGATAGCGGTGATAGCTGGAGCTGAAGGAGTTAGAAAGGTAGGGAGTATTGCAGGGACTGGAGATTAAACAGATAGAGGTGGTTGTTGAAGCTGCAGGACACACAGAGTTCGAGAAGTTTGTGAGAGCTGGGGATTGCACAGGACGGTGTAGTAGGAATTATCGAGACAGGGAGTATTGTTGTGACTGGAGATTACGTAGATGGATTGGTGATTGGACATACAAAAACTATAGAGATAAAATGGATATTAGTAACTGAACAATACACGAATAAGAGTGCTGGTTGGAGCTACAGAAGTTATCGAAATACGGAGGATTGCAGTGATGAGACATTACACAGATAAGCTTGGTCGTTGGAGCAACATGAGTTACAGAGATGAGGGGATTGTAGGGTTTGGAGAATACACATATGAGCATGGTGGTTGGAGCTGTAGGGTTTACAGAAATAGGGAGGGCTGTACGGGCTGGGAATTACCCAGGTAGGGAGGTTAATTGTAGCTGCAGGAGTTTCCTGAGGTCGAGAGGGATGAAGGAGCTGGATCAGTTCACAGAGCCAGGGACAATTGAAGAAACAAAGTGAAAAAAGAAACAGAAAATTTACAGCCCAGGCACAGGCTCTTCTGCCCTTTAAGCATGTGATAATCTAAATCTACTGTCTCAACCTGTCGCCCAATTCCTAAGCATCTGTGTCCCTCTGCTCTCAACGTACGGATGCCTCCATCCAGACGCATCTTAAATGAATCTGCTATCTTGCTGGTAATGCGTTCCAGACACCTAGCACCCTCTGTGTAAAGTACTTGCCACGTGTATCAGCTTTTCACCTTTTACCTTGAAAGCGTGACCTCTCGTTATTGAATCGTTCACCCCGAGATAAAAGATTATCTCTATCTATACCCTTCATGATTATGTAGACCTCAATCAGGCCTCCCGCCGCCCCCCACCCCGACTCCTTTCTTCGAATGAACAAAACCTGCCGAACTTCTCTTCATAGCTAGCACCTTCCATACAAGGCAACATCCTGGTAAACCGTCTCTGCATCCTCTCAAAAGCATCCACATCCTTTTGGTAAATTGACAACCACAACAGATCACAGTATTCTAAATTCGGCCGAACTAATCACGTGTACAATTTTAACATGACCTGCCAGCTCTTATACTCAATACCACGTCCGATGAAGGCATGCATACAATATGTCTTCTTGACCACTCTATCCACCTGCGCAGCAACCTTCCGGGTAGAATGGACCTGCACTCCGAGATCTCTCTGCTGATCAACTTTACCAAGGCTCTTCCGTTTACTGTGCAATTCGCTCGAGAATTAGACTTCCCAAAATGCATCACATCACATTTGCCTGAATTGAACTTCATCTGTCACTTCTCCGCCCAGCTCTACAGTCAATCTATGTTCTCCGCTTTTCCTTGACAGACCTTTATGCTTTTTGCTACTCCACGAATCTTCGTGTCATCTGCATCATAACAACAGTGCCCTCTTCCAGATCATTTATGTGTATGGCCTCTTCCAGATCATTTATGTATACAAGAGTATGAGTATATGAAGACTTTGGAGGAGACAGAAATGCAAAGGTTTGTCGGACAACAGGGGTTCAGAGAGTTCGTGAGGACTGAGATCGCAGGTTTGCAGCATTCCCATCAGTTACATAGAGCTGTGTACTGGTTTTCAGCAGGATGTTACAGAAAGCGATAAGGGATGCTGATGCTGGAAAATATTACAAGGACAGTATCTGAAGTACTTGAGGAAGATACAGGGGCAGGTTGCATTGAAGAGTATTAGGCTGCTACAGGTATTTAAATGCTGCAAGTTATCAGTAACCTCACATCGATCGAAAGGAGTAGAAGCTCTGCATACATAGAGAATTGCCGTGACTGAGGGATACCACAGACATGGGGGATAACATATGAGCTGTAAGAGTTATAACAAGAAACAAGTTGTGGTCAATAGAGTTGAAGAGGATACAGGGGGATATGAAGTGATTGCATGTGATAAAACGGACAGTGAGGATTTTCAGCGCCAGATGTGTGCTGTTTTCACTGACAAGGAATATTTTATGGCATGGTGCTATATGCAGAGATGAATAGCTTTGGAAAGAATTGAGAAACGAACAAAAGTACGGAAGGCTGTCGTGAACGAAGTCATTTGCTGATATCAATGTTTCCTTTCTGGAGTTTACATAGATGTAAGACTGGAGAGTCTGGCAGAGCTTATAGAACCGGGAAGAGCAGTAGGATCTGGACACAGTTACACTGATAGGAAGCATTGAAGAAACTGGAGAAGGTTCCTGTGGAAGGGAGGGTTATTGCGGAGGGTGACGTTTACACAGAAAGGGATGTAAAAGCTGGAGACGATAATGAAAACGAGTAGATAGATGAAGAGCCTGGAGGAGCTGACACTAACAGGATGCTTGATAACGGCAGGAGTATGTTACACAGACTTTGCAGCTTTTACAGTTGGTGTCTACAGATCGGGACTAGTGCAGGGACCTGAGAGGAGTGCACAAATAGCGTGCATTTGGGAGGGTTATTTTCAGCTCTGCTGTGCTAAACCCCCTGAGATAGCATAGGAGTTCACAGTTATCAATCCAAGCCTGTGCTGTCTTAGTGACCATCGGCACACCAGAAGAAAAAGGAAGTCACCCTTTAGAAGGTGATATTAAACAAAAGCAAATTAATGTGAATGTTGGAATATGAAACCAAAAGAGAAAATGTTGGAAAATCTCAACAGCTCTATAAGGCGAGAAAAGAGCTGACGTTTCTGCTGTCTATTCCCTCTCCAGTACTGTTGTCATATTATAGAGTCATACAACAAGGAAACATAACTCTTGGTCCAACTCATCGTGCCTTGAATGCTTCAAAGTCCTAGAACAGTTCCTATCTTCTGCAATGGACATAGTATCTACAAAAAGGTGCATGGACTTGCTTAACAGAGATAAACGAGGTTTAGTAAGTATAGAGATGAGGTTACAAGATGAAAAAAAGGTGGAACAAATATTAACAGGCACACATACTTGCGGGATCTCGGGCAGAATGGGAAACCAGGATAGATATCTTTGACAGAAATGGATGACAAAGATATTGCACAGAATGCATTTGGCCTTTGGATCAGTCTGAATGCAAGTTCTGGTCCTACGTGTCAAAATCAGAAACAGGAGAACATTTTTTTAGGCTGCCGAGCAGCATTTCATTGCTCAAAATGTTTTTTTCAAATTTCAATGAATTCCTATTTAATGCAAAGGCACTGTGATAATTTTGGGACACTTCAAGTTTTGCATCATCTGGGACAACTTTACTGGAAAAATTGATATTCTCCAATCTCACCTTCGAATGATTTTTTTTCAGTGTTAATTTGAATAACATATTGGGCAAATGGCTAGGGATGTAACTATCTCCGATCTACCGTTGGGTGTTGAAGCTGAGTGAAGATGTGATGTCACACTGAGAGATCCTTCAGGAAATTGTCGTATTTTTTAAAATTAGATTAGATTGGATTAGATTAGATTACAGTGTGGAAACAGGCCCTTCGGCCCAACAAGTCCACACCGACCCGCCGAAGCGAAACCCACCCATACCCCTACATTTACCCCTTACCTAACACTACGGGCAATTTAGTATGGCCAATTCACCTGACCCTGCACATCTTTGGATGGTGGGCTAGGTGATCTGGATTCTCACCTTTCCCAGAGGTGTGTAATGCCAAAACAAGTTGATTCTCAACAATAAGAACAATATTAATAATGTAAAAATCTGTCTCTATTTTCTGTACTGTTCATGCATTTCATTTTCTTTGTGAAATAAAGAAACAGAACCTTTAATATAGATGAACCCTCTGTGTTAAGAGTTACAAGTTGAACAGTTGTAGGCCATATCGTGGTTATATCAGTAACTTCCTAAATTGAGGTCTCCATATCATGTAGGGTGAGCATTCAGAACTTATTCAATTCATAAAGGTTTCTGGTCTTTAAAGGTAGTATACTTCAGCAGTCTCTAAATGCTTTGTAATATAAGCTATTAAAAACTTCTCATTATCTCGTTCTTTGAGGTAAAAATGAGCTCCAGGAAGCTTATGGATGGTAAATTCGCCACTTGTTAAATCACTCCAGGATTCTACAATTCTTCCTCGCAATGTTCCCCAGAAGGGCACTGCACGACAGTGAAGGTACAGTGATAGGGTTAGATATCAGGACTGGAACATTTTGCAAATATTAGGAATGATTCAGTGACAAAAATAGTCTTCAGTAATTTTGTGAGTTGATTCTAATGACGATGGTTATAGGGCTGAGGAAGATTGTAGGGACTTCAAGAGCTTTCACAGTTTATGAGCGTTGCATGGACGAGAAGAAGTATTCAAGACAGTGAGGGTTTAAAATTTGAGGATTATGAAGAAGACCTTCACCGGGTAAAAGACAGGATTATTTGCAATATTAAGGAACTGAGGGATCTTGGAATCCTCAAGTTACCAACTAAGTTGATATGGTTGTTAAGAAGACATATGGTGTTTCGCCTTTCATTAACTAGGGAATTGAGTGATAGATCTCACGAGGTTATGTTGCAGTTCTATGGATGCCTTGTTCAACCACACTTAGTATATTTTGTTCAGTTTCAGATGCCTCATTATAGGAAAAATGTGGAGGCTTTAGAAAGTGTGCAGAGGAGATTAATTCGGATGTTGCCAGGACAGGAGGGCAGGTTTTTCGCAGGAAGTTTGAGGGAGGAGGTCTTGTCTCATTGAAACGAAGAAGGATGAGAGGTAACTTGATAGAAGTGCACGAGATGATGAGAGAAATCGAGTGGTTAGCCAGATATTTTCGCCATTGCGAAAACAGCTACAATGAGGAG
>NW_025213921.1:0-4357 GCF_004010195.1 Chiloscyllium plagiosum | reverse complement strand
TAGTTTAATTCAGATGTTGGATTTTGTAAAGACAAACCAGGGAGCATTAACACAGTAAATGGTAGGGCCCTGTGTAGTGTTGTGGAAAATAGGGAGACCAAGGGGTGCAGTTGCACTGCTCCTTGGAAGCGGCAACACTGGTAGACAGGATGGTGAAAGAAACATTTGGCGCACTTGCCCTCATGGGACAGAGATGGAGTATATGAGTTGGTGGATCATGATCCGGCTCTACAATCCATTGCTGGGTCTCCATTTGGAGTACTGCGTACAGTTGAGATCATCCTGCTTTTGGAAGCATGTTCTGAAACCGCAATTGGACCAAAGATTGACCAAAACGCTACTGATACAGGAGTTCTGAGAAATAACGATTGGCTGGATAAGCTGAGAAGCAAAACACAGGAATGAGATAGCTTTGGCAGATAAGGCTAAGGTGAATCCAAAGAGATTCTACAGCACGCATTACAAAAAAAAGTAGAGAGACAATAGGATCCCTCAAAGATCAACGTGACCATCCACGTGTGGAATCACAGGCGGTAGCCGAGACCCTAAATGAAGCTTCCGTGTCAGAGAGTACTGTGGACAAAGACTAGGAAACAAACGGAAAGAAACAGTGATGTATTGCAAAGTGTCCTCATTACAGAAAAGGTGGCGTTGGCAGTTTTAAAACACAAAGGTACAGAAAGGTCCTAGGTTCTGAACCAGTGTCTCCCAGAACATTGTGGAAAATTAGTGGCTGTTACGATAACAGAGGTATTTTTATTGTTGTTCATCGAATTTCCTTTGGGCGTGGTAGCTGAGACTTGACTTTACAAATGTTTGTAAAACCATGAGGGGTTCAGGGAAGGTGAGTAGCCAAGGTCATTACCCCGATGTAGAGGTGTACATAACTGATGGAATAAATATGAAGTGAAAGAGGAAATACCTAAAAGACATCGAAGGTGAATATCATCCACACAGAGGATGGTGCACGTATTGAATGAGCTGCCAGGGGGAGTGGTAGACAACAATAAAATTGCAACATATAAAAGAAATTTGTAGACGTACATGGAAAGGAGAATTTTTGAAGGGATATGGGTCAAAAACAGGCAAACGTGACTGGTTTCGTTGAGGAATTATGGTTAACATGGACGAGTTAGATGAGTAGTTTCTGTTTCGCATTATTCAGTCTCCAGTTATTGGAGGAAGAAAATACTGAGATAAGGCATGTTGTCGAGACAAATACAAGTTGCAGCGCCAGGGAAGTTAGTCTGGAATGCAGTACGTTACAAACAGATGTAGGGACGATATGGAAGGGAGGATGCTAGGGACACGATCTGTTACAGGAGTTAAAAGATATTGAAGACATTGGTTTCCGAGATAGGACATAGGTCGCGTTGCCAAGTGAACATAGAAAATAAAGATTGCAGGCAGCATTACCACTCTCTCGTGAGAGGCCTGTTTTCACCTCTGTTGTACTGATGCTCCCGAAGGCATCACATGCCTAAATTGATTACTGTGAACTCCCTATGCTGTATTAGTGAAACAAAACATAAAATAGGGGCAGTGATTGAGACCGGGGTGCATCTGTAAAGTGCAGCACTGTATCTATTCCATGTTTTGTTAGCTGAAGTTTAGAACCCTATCATTGTTCTCTGTTCTGTGCACTATGAGTGTTGTACTTTCGCTGCAGGATTTATTGAGACCTCCAGATCTCCATACCACTTGTCTGTCTCACTGATCATCTTCAATGAAATGAGAGACGAGACACCCAGCAGTTGAGAAGTGTATTGAGTCAGGAACTTCACGAGTACCTATGGGAGACAGAGAAATAGACAAAATGAGAAATTAAACTAATGCAGTGAGGATTGCACAGATTGAATGGGACTGAGTCCCACAGACATCTGGACATTCCCAGTATCCATTCCTGGCCTCTGCTGTTGCGTCTCTCTGGAGCAGAAAGTTCCATTCGCTCAGGATCTAGAGTAGCTGTAAGAGCGAGAGGCGTTGACAGAGGCAGCATTTCGACAACACAATGAGGGATAGCACATTGAGAGATACTGAGTGGTAATACCAGAGTAAAGGAAGATTTCAGGTTCGAACTATTGTGAAGGAACAATCAGTTTTGATTCATGATGCACTAATATCAGTGTTCAGGGATGAGCAATCTGTGAGCATGCTAAGTGCTGGACTGATGGTATAATTGCTCGAGCATATATTCGAAATTTCAGTTAATGTTCATGGGATACAGGTTTGAAGACAATCATCATAAATGGTGGAATTTGAAACCAATTACTTTTAAAATATTCATTAACAATCCACAAGTGAGTATGAAACGGTTGCTGATGTACAAAAAACCCAAACACGTGTTCTTTCGAGAAGGATGTTTGCCATCCTCATGTGGTCTGCATGGCATGCCCACAGCAGAGTGTTTGCTTCTGAATTACCCTCTGAAATGGCAGAACAAGCCACTCAGTTCAAGAGCAGCAGGGCTGGACAAAAACGGATGGTCAGCCAGGTTCACTCTCACCCGACACTGATTTTTTTCAAAAAACCTCCATTCGGATGGCCCCACCGGAACCGTGCTGGCCAATCATGTCGGTAGGGTCATAGACAAGACTTTAAACTGACAGACAGGATGCAGGGACAGGATTCAGGTGAAAGGAGCTTTCAAAGTCCAAAGAAAAAGATGTGAAGCACTGAAACAGCACGAGGGTGTGGCTGAAGACCAGCAGAAAGGAGAAGGATTGGACAGCGTTCAACTAAATTTCACATTGCAAATAGGTCTGTGACAGCAAATTGCGTGAAAGAGTAAATTATGCTTTTTTTGGAATGTACGAAGTATCTGAACTAAGATAGAAGGGTTTGTGACACAGAGATAAATGAGATTTAGTCGCCAGAAAGAATTGGTTAGAGGGTGAACAAAAAGTGGAACATAAATATTCAGTCGTGCATAAGAATTTCATTAAATAGGAATTTATTGGCTATTTTAACAAAGATATTAAGATAGTTTGGGAAACTTCAATATTCGTATAGTCTGGGGCAATCACACAGGCAGGAGTGATATTCGAAGCAGAATTCAGAGAATGTGTCTGTCACTGTTTCTTTGAATAACCCATTATGAGGTATGCAAGGAATTAGCATATTAGGAGGGAATTGATGTACAAAGGGATCTCGATATATATCCATAGCTGCCTGCAAGTGGCAATACACGTGGTTAAGATGAGAAAGAAAGCACAAAACATATTTTTCCTTATCAGTCGCAGGACTGAGTGCAGAGGTTTACATGTCATATTGTAACTGTATGAAACTTTGATGTGGCCACATTTGGAGTACTGTGTGCAGTTCTCATTGCCTCATGACAGGAAGAATGGGGATAATTTTCGAAGTTGATAAAAGCGGATTATGAACATATTGTCTCTGTTAGGTCTTTTAAGAGTCTGTTAGCTACAAGGCGAATGTAAACAAACTTGGGCTGTTTTGCTAGAGTGTCAGAGGCTGAATGGCTGAAGGGTACAAGCATATAAAAATAGGAAGGGCAACGATAATGTACATGTCGAACTGCCTTTTCTCGCTTACAAGTATCAAATACAAAGGTGCATAGTATTAAAGAGAGAAGGAAATGTTTAAATGAGATGTAAGAAGCAAGTGTTTTCTTTACAGTGAATTTGGAAGGTGTGAAGTGAGGCGGTAGAATCAGAAATGTGAGTGATAATTTAATTGGCATTTAGACAGGCAGGTGAACAAGCGGAGATATAGGGAGATGGACCATGTGCAAGCAGATGGTATTATTTAGGAATAGCATTATGGTCAGCACAGCCATCGTGGACTGATGGACCTATTGCTGTTGCGTATTGTTCTATTTTCTAATTTTTCAGCATCTACCCTATCAAAGCCCTCAGAGTCTTAGATATTTCATCCATTTCTTTCTCATTCTCCTAAATGCCAATGTGGTCAATCTCAATCACACCACCTCTTCTGACTAGAAAATCCATCTATTCTCAAGATCATCAGAATGAACCTTCTCTGGACTGCATCCAATGGAAGAGTATCTTACGTACTGGCATTCATACTGTTCATAATATTCTAGGTATCCTCTGATTTATACCTTGCATCGTTTAATACAAGACCTCCCTGTTGTTAGACTACATTCACTTGTTAGTAAATGCCAGCATTTGATTTGTCTTCCTCATTTCTTGCAGACACTGTGAGCTACACAAAACCCTTTGTGCAGTTAATCTGAAATCAAAAGGTGCTAGCCAAATAGCAAGTAGGGAACGCTGGAATGTATTATTATAGATACGGCAATAGATAATAACTGGAACATTATGAACATTGGGAGCTACGTTTTGTGGAAGACAATTTGTTTTTGATGCAGTAG
>NW_025213920.1:36716-37389 GCF_004010195.1 Chiloscyllium plagiosum | reverse complement strand
ATGTGTCCAGCATGGAGGAGAATGTGCCCAGCATGGGGGAGAAGGTGCCCATCACGGAGGAGAATGTGCCTAGTACGGGGGAGCATGGGGGAGAATGTGCCCAGCATGGGGAAGGATGTGGCAAGCAATGGAGGAGAATGTGTCCAGCACGGGGGAGAATGTGCCCAGTACGGGGGAGAATGTGTCCAGCATGGGGGCGAATGTGTCCAGCACGAGGGAGAATGTGTCCAGCATGAGGGGGAATGTGAACAGCACAGGGGAGAATGTGTCCAGTACTGGGGAGAATGTGCCCAGCACGGGGAAGAATGTGTCCAGCATGGGGGAGAATGTGCTCAGCATGGAGGAGACTGTGCCCAGCACAGGGGAGAATGTGACCAGCATGGAGGAGAATTTGCCCAGCACAGGGGTGAATGTGCCCAGTATGGGGTGAATGTGCCCAGCATGGTGCAGAATGTGCCCAGCATGGGGGATAATGTGCCCAGTACGGGGAAAAAAGTGACCAGCACGGGGGAGAATGTGTCCAGCATGGGGGAGAATGTGCCCAGCATGGGGGAGAATGTGCCCAGCATGGAGGAGAATGCGTCCAGCATGGAGGAGAATGTGCCCAGCAAGGGGAAGAAAGTGCCAAGCATGGCGGAGAATGCGTCCAGCATGGAGGAGAATGTGCCCAGCA
>NW_025213920.1:33356-35447 GCF_004010195.1 Chiloscyllium plagiosum | reverse complement strand
TGCCCAGTACGGGGGAGAATGTGACCAGCACGGGGGAGAATGTGCCCAGCACGGGGGAGAATGTGCCCAGTATGGGCGAGAATGTGTCAAGCACGGGGTAGAATGTGCCCAGCATGGGGGAGATTGTGCCCAGCATTGGGTAGAAAGGGTCCAGCATGGATGAGAATGTGCCCAGTACTGGGGAGAATGTGTCCTGCATGTAGAAGACCGTGCCCATAGGGGGGAGAATATGCCAAGCATGACATAGCATGTGTCCAGCATGGGGGAGAATGTGCTCAGCATGGGGAAGAATGTGTCCATCATGAGGGAGAATGTGACCAGCACAGGGGAAAATGTGTCCATCATGAGGGAGAATATGACCAGCACGGGGGAGAATGTGCCCACCATGGGGGAAAATGTGCCCAGCACAGGAGTGAATGTGTCCAGCATGGGGAGAATGCGCCCAGCACGGAGGAGAATGTGCCCAACATGGGGGAGAATGTGCCCAGCACGGGGGAGAATGTGTCCATCATGAGGGAGAATATGACCAGCACAGGAGAGAATGTGCCCACCATGGGGGATAATGTGTCCAGCACGGGAGAGAATGTGTCCCGTATGGAGGAGAATATGCCCAGTACAGAGGAGAATGTGCCAAGCATGGGGGAGAATGTGCCCAGCATGGGGAAGAATGTGGCAAGCATGGAGGAGAATTTGTCCAGCATGGGGGAGAATGTGCCAAACATGGGGGAGAATGTGTCCAGGATGAAGTAGAATGAGCCCAGCACGGGGGAGAATGTGTCCAACATGGAGGAGAATTTGCCCAGTACGGGGGAGAATGTGACCAGCATGTAGGAGAATGTGCCCAGCACGGGGGAAAATGTGCCCAGCATTGGGTGGAATCTGCCCAGCACTGGGGAGAATGTGTCAAGCATGGGGATGAATGTGCTCAGCACGGGGGAGAATGTGTCCAGCACGGTGGAGAATGTGACCATCATGGAGGAGAATGTGCCCAGTACGGATTTGAATGTGCCCAGCATGGAGGAGAATGTGCCCAGTACAGGGGAGAATGTGTCCAGCATGGAGGAGAATGTGCCCAGCAAGGGGAAGAATGTGCCCAGCATGGGGGAGAATGTGCCCAGCACGGAGGAGAATGTGCCCAGCATGGGGGAGAATGTGTCCAGCATGGGAGAGAATGTGTCCAACATGGGGGAGAATGTGCCAAACATGGGGGAGAATGTGTCCAACATGGAGGAGAATTTGCCCAATACGGGGGAGAATGTGACCAGCATGTAGGAGAATATGCCCAGCACGGGGGAGAATGTGCCCAGCATTGGGTGGAATCTGCCCAGCACTGGGGAGAATGTGTCAAGCATGGGGGAGAATGTGCTCAGCACGGGGGAGAATGTGTCCAGCACGGGGGAGAATGTGACCATCATGGAGGAGAATGTGCCCAGTACGGATTTGAATGTGCCAAGCATGGAGGAGAATGTGCCCAGTACAGGGGTGAATGTGCCCAGCATGGGGGAGAAGGGGATCGGCACAGGGGAGAATGTGTCCAGCATGGGGAGAATGTGCCCAGCATGGGGAAGAATGTGCCCAGCACGGAGGAGAATGTGCCTAGCATGGAGGAGAATGTGCCCAGCATGGGGAAGAATGTGCCCAGCACGGAGGAGAATGTGCCTAGCATGGGGGAGAATGTGTCCAGCATGGGAGAGAATGTGTCCATCATGAGGGATAATGTGTCCAGCACGGGAGAGAATGTGTCCAGCATGGGGGAGAATGTGCCAGCACGGAGGAGAATGTGCCTAGCATGGGGGAGAATGTGCCCAGCACGGAGGAGAATGTGCCTAGCATGGGGGAGAATGTGTCCAGCATGGGAGAGAATGTGTCCATCATGACAGCATGGAGGAGAAATGTGGCAGCCAGGGGGGGAATGTGCCCAGCAAGGGGAAGAATGTGCTCAGCATGGAGGGGAATGCGCCCAGTACGGGGGAGAATGTGCCCAGCATGGAGGAGAATGTGCCCGGCACGGGGGAGAATGCACCCAGCATGGTGGAGATTGTGTTCAGCACGGGGGAGAATGTGTCCAGCACGGGAGAGAATGTGTCCAGC
>NW_025213920.1:25055-27704 GCF_004010195.1 Chiloscyllium plagiosum | reverse complement strand
GAGTAATGAGTAAATCCCTTTCTGTACCAGTGTGCTGAAATATTGTCGTACATCCCCACTTTTTACACATGGTCCTTACCGTGTGTTACTTTGGCATAGAAAAGGAATAAAGATCACGGTATACAGGGTTTACCATTCGGGCCACGCCGCACCCATTCCCTCATTCTGCACCCTGCCCTTGTCCATTCACGCTTCTGCTTCGATGTGGCCTGCGACTATAACTCCCATAAGTCTGCTTTGAATTACAGATATTTGACATACACTTGTCAAACTGATCAGTTGGCGGCTGTTTGGCTCCCGTCCTTGCCTCTGAGTCTGCATTTTCATTGCCTTGAGAAATTGAATCATAAGTTTTCATGTGGGCTTCACATTTACGTACAGTGATTGATTTAGGCAATCGGACTGCTTTCAGGAGGTCAGAGATCAGGCCATGGTATGTGATTGGCTTTCCAGTGGAGGTCAAGAAGCCCTTGCTTTTCCACAGGGATCCAAAATTATGTACAACCCCGAATGCACATCTGCTGTCGATGTAAATATTCACTGTTCTTCCTTCGGCCAATTTACATGCCTCAATCAGGGCAATCATCTCTGCTGCTTGCGCTGACAGATGAGAAGGGAGTGATCCCGCTTTGACGACCTCGTGGGTAGTTGCTACAGAATACCAAACACTGGCCTATCGCTTTGCTTCTGAATGCTGAACTATCCACAATAAAATGCCGTATCCAGATTCTAAATTGGTGAATCCTACACGTCTGGTCTCGGGCTTCAAATTTCATTAATTACAGCGACACAGTCATGTGGGTCTCCGCCTCCTTCTGTGGGGAGAAGACAAGCAGCATTAAGGACGTTACATCGCTTTATTGTCATGTTAGGCTTCTCCAATAGCACAGTATTGTATGTGAGCCAACGTGCTGCAGACATGTGTGCTGTGTTTTGCTCGGAAAGCAGTAAGGATACTGCATGTGGGACCAGTCGGGTTAATTCACCAAAGCCGACTATGTCCCTGGAAGCTACAACAGTCTTTTCAGCTGCAGCCACGACACGCAGGCATTTATGCAATCCTGCCGTTACGGGATCTAAGTTTAGGTGAAAAATGAGCTACTGGCCACAATTTTCACACATAATTCTGCATCAGCACAGATGTCATGCAGGCACGCTTCTCATCTACCGTTTGTACAAAAGGCTTGTTTGGATTTGGAATCCCATTGTCGGTGTAGTTTGGAGTGCCATTTCAATTCAACAAAGGCACTGCAGGCCTCAGGGGTCACTGCTACGGACTGTAGCTCTGCAAACCTGAACCATGAGCTATGTCACTTTTGGGAGCCTAAAGGGTTGTGTAATGTTGGTTAAACATTTACAGTAGGATCGCATGACCAAAAAGGATAGCAATTGTTTCTTAATGTGAGGCTTTGAATTTTGCTGGTTTGTTTGAATTCTGTCTTGACCAATGGCCTTTCCTTGTTCAGGTATTAAGTGACCTAAGAACTTCACCTGTTGTTCCACAAGTTGCAGTTTTGCGAGACTAGATGGCAGAGAATTGCAAGCCTACCTTTCTCACATTGTTTCTCTGTTGGTGCTGCGATTAAGCATTCGTTTACAAACTGTAGCAGCGCTGACCTCCTGGTTAAAGCAAGAGTCTCTAGACTCCTGTGTAATTATGGTGGGGACTCACAGTAATCTTGAAAATGTTACATGAAAGTATACTATTTGCCTTTGAATGGAAAAGTGAACCAGAATTGACTTTCGGGGTGTACTGATGCACAAAACAAGGCATTTGCTAATTCCACAATAGAGAGCAATTTACTATCCGCTGCAATTTTGCCAATATACTACAGGGGTTGGGAACATTTGGGGTGTGCGGAACAACAGCATTATTGATAACCTGCATTCCCCCGATTCATCTGGAATGTTTGCCTTTTTGAACGAAAAAAATGGGTGTTCTCACCATTGATTATTCACGGGGGATTATCACTCCAGCCTATAGGAGATATTCAAAGACTGGAGTAATTCCTTGCACAGCCTCGGGTTTTAACGGCTCTTTTGCTTTGCAAGGAAAATACTCAGACTTCGGGGTTATTCTTAAGGGTTCGTATGAGCCCCACATCGTGTTGCCTTTTGCCCTGAAATCAGTTGGGACCCTTCCGAATCTTGGGTCCGAGACATCTACCATAGGTAAACGGCAGACGACACTCCTGGCGGGGATTACCTGGGCTGCCCTGTCTGCCTGAGTTAGCCAATTTAGTTTCTTCCTATACGTCCTTATAACTGCATTGAAGCAGACACCCACACCGACCCTGAAGATATAATCTTTCGTTTTTTGTGCCTGTCGTACCCATGGTCCCAAATTCTGACACCTGTCATTGGATGCCTTTGACAATGATCGGTGGGGAAAAGAGCCTTCTACATCAAAAACACAGGGTCTACTTGCCGTCACAGATACATAAATAAGTTTAAACTGACAGCACATCTGTGATCATTCCAATAAAATTCGCACAATAACAACTGATCTGGTTTAACCAATCTCCTGAACGAATTCTTCTCTTATGATTTGTCAGGACCATCACGGTGTATGTGTGCTGTGCAGTGCCGCATATCTCCAGCAAGAAAATTGATGTTAATAGGATTAACATGGCTACTTGCTTCCTGGGA